>NC_142931.1:116681117-116856117 GCF_046866305.1 Octopus bimaculoides
CTAATATTGACGATAGACTCGGTTGATAAACCGACTCGTCCCACACGTAACAGCAGTCGTTCGACATAAGCCCACAGCTCCAAAATGGTTGGACACTGCACGAGTGCGTGCAGAATGGTTTCATCGCTCTTACCGCATCTCGGGCAGGTCGGCCCCGCATTTCGCGAGCCGTGTCTATAGAGCTTATCCCAAACGGGTAGCGCTTCTCGGTAGCACTGCCCGGCCAGGGATTTCTGGAAGTTGTCCATAGGTCCCGGCCCGAACGTCATCCTGAACAGGTGGGTCAGGTATTCCTCGTCGACGCCCAGGTTCGCCCCGAGATCGTCGTCGTACCTGCCCTCCACTAATCCCCTATAGAATGACTTCGTTGTGATGCAGCCGCTCAAGGTCGACCCGGGACGGCAAAGTTGTTGCAGAGCAACGCGACACTCACGGTGCCATTCACCATTTCTCGGCCTCTTTTTGATCCACGACTGCAGCTCGGTCATGGAGACGAGCTGCGGGAAAGCGCGTCGCACAAACGGCGACCACACCTGCTCACCGTCGTCTACGTAGAGCCGGAGATGTCGCAGTCTCAGCGCATGTCTGCGCATCATCAACCACAGCATGCCCAGCCCTCCTTTCAGCGGGTGTTGGCAACAAACGGATCGCCTCACCATCGGAACGCTTCCTTTCCACAAAAAGCGAAAGAGGATGCGCTCCATTTCGGTGATGGCGCGATCGGGACAAGGCACGATGGTCAGGCGGTATTCAATGATGGACGCGATGTACGCGTTCGCCCGACCTTTTAGGGACAGCTTCCTCTCGGCCCATTGCCGGCAGAGAGTGGCCACCCTACTCGTTATCTCGTCCCAGTTCTTCTCCGTTTGCAGGTCCGGATCGAACCAGACTCCGAGCAACTCCGTCCAGCGTCCCACTACTGAGGCACTGCCGGACAGTATGGGCTTGCTTCTCCAGGTGCCGAGCAGCAAACCCACCGACTTATCCCGGTTGATTTTCGCTCCCGTCACCGCTTCGTAGTCTTTCAGCGTCTCGCCGACAAGCTCGATGTGCTCGTGGCTAGACGCTATGACGGTGACGTCGTACGCGTATGCCGACACGCTCGTCCCGCACCCCAGTCTACCCTATCGAAAGCTTTCAATTGATCCAAATTGATCAGGGCCCCACCCATGCCAGGTTCCTTAACTACCCTCTCTATGATGTAGCGCATCAGATGGAGGTTGTCATGGATGCTCCGGCCCGGCACGGCGCACGTATGCTCCGGCCCGGCACAGCGCACGTATGCTCCGGCCCGGCACGGCGCACGTCTGCTCCGTGCCGACCAGTTTCTCAATGACAAGCGCCAACCGCTTGGCTAACACCTTGGCCAAAATTTTCAAGTCTGCATTGAGCAGAGTGATGGGCCTAAAGTTATCTATGGCGTCCCCCTTGTTTGGATCTTTCTTCAGCAGCGTTACCGCTCCTCGGCTCACAAAACCGGGAATGCTCCCGTTCTGCTGCCAGTTGCAGTACACGGCCGGCAAGATGTCTCCAAACAAGTCTGGCATACAGTTGTAAAGCTCGTAGCGCAGACCATCCAAACCCGGAGATTTGTCCGTCGAGCAACCCGCCATCGCGTCCCTCACCTCCTCCGCCGTGATGACCCCTTCGCAGCACTCCGCCTCTCTTGCCGAGAGTCGTGGCAAGCTGTGCAGGTAGGCACTAAAGTCCACCCTGCCTTCTCGCTCACCACTCCTCCCGAACAGTCGGGCCAAATGCCGCTGAAACGCCTCGCACATCTTGCTCGGCTCGAGCAATTCGCGCCCCTGTTCGTCTACCAGAGACCGGATGGCGGCTCTGTTACCCCGCTGAGCCTCTGCCACTCGGGCCTCTGCCACTCGGGCCTCTGCCACTCGGGCCTCTGCCACTCGGGCCTCTGCCACTCGGGCCTCTCGCGCGGCTCCAATACCTTCATTCCTCAGAGCACGCATCCTTGCCCTGACAGCACACCCTTCGTGATTAGCATTGAAGTGTTGGTCGAGCGCCAACCTCGCCACTAAAACGTCGGATGCGATGCCGCTTTGCAATGCCTCTTCTAACTTTATCACTAGCTCCCCCTCTAATCTGTTCCTCTCTACAGCTAGTGCCTTGCTATACCTTATTGCTTCCACCCTTACTGCTCTCTTGAGGGCAAACCACCATTTGTTGTTGACGATGGCTCCCGTCAAAGCCCACTTTACTAACGTGCTAATCCGGTCTCTGAAAACCTGTCTCGACGGGAAAGACGCGTTTAGTTTCCAGTAACCGGGACCCTGCCTATGTGCCTTATCTAAGTCTAGCGTACACCTCACAAGTTTGTGATCTGTGTAACTGACTATGTGGAATTGTGGACATCCTAAACTATCTCTAGTCCTACACACTATCCTATCTTGATATGATCTCGACGACCCAATGCAATTGCTCCAAGTCCACATTGGCACATTTGGGTGTTCGAGTCGGTACCTGTCAGACAACTGGAAGCGTCTGAGCAGGTCTTTGAGGCCTTTGCATCCCCTTCTAGTTTTGTCACTCCCCACGTAGTCTAGATGCGTGTCCAAGGTAGCATTCCAATCCCACACTAAAAGTAAGGGACGAGACGTTCCCAGGAATACTTCTAGACGTCGAAAGACCTCTTTCGTTTCGTAGCTATTTGCCACTCCTCCCCACTCTCTTCATCCGATGAGAGTTCTGAGGAGTCAGAAAGAGGTAACGGCAAATTTTGTGCGTCTGTGTGTGTTTGTATTGCTGTTTTTGTTGGTGTTGGCTGCTTGTTATTTGTGTGTGGTGTATGTGATATGGGGGAGGGAGAGACAGTCTTGGAATTTTCTTTTTTTTTCTCTTCTGTTTTTGCAGTTTCTGTTGTCTTTTCTGTTGTGGCTATTGCTGATATTTCTGTTGTTGTTTTTTGTGTTGCTGGTGGTGTTGGTAGTAAAGTTTTTCTGTTGGGGGTATTTGGTAGTTGCTTCTGTTGTTGTTGTTGTTGTTGTTGTTTAGCGGCCAGTGGGCAGTCCTTTTTCAGATGTGCCTCGCTGTTGCATAAGTAACAGCGAGGCCGCCTGCCCTCTACCACCACATACAGCTTGTGGTCCTCCGCCAGTCTAATGTTTGGAGGAATCTTCCGTGAAGCCTCCTCCGTGATGTGGAGAAGGATTTCCAGATTTTCCCCCCCACCCAGTTCTTTTCCTCTACGACCGTAATCTCCAAAATATTTGCCTCCTCCATTTCGAGGCATACGGCCGATACTACCCATTGGGTGTCCACTTCTGATGGCACGTTTTTTATAATTACATTGGTCACTCTCTGTCCAAGATAACTCGGTATCATCACCAAGTTATCTGTGCGGAGAGAGAGTGTCAAAAATTGCTTCGCTAAATTTTCATTTAAAAAGCGCACCTGTACCATGGCAAATTTCCGTCCCCACGTGACATGCTCTTGATGAGCCCATACGGGCCTCAGGCACATCTCGATCTTTTCTGTGCTAAAATTTTCTGCACGTCTGGTTTTTGTGTTTACCAGTTTATAAATGATGCATTTTTTGTTTTTTTTGTTCTATAATTTCTTTTGGGATATTTATTTTAACATCATCGCCTTCTTTCGTAAGAAGGGATTTTGTGTTTTTAATTTATTGTTTTGTGAATGTCACTATTTTCCTTTATAGCATCTGCGAAATTTGTTTTTGTTGTGCTGGCGGACATGTTCTTTTGAATATTTTTGTTTATGTTGGTGTTGGTACTGCCGGGTTCAAAGGTGGTGGTAGTGGCAGCAGAGTTTGTTGAACAGGTGGTGGTGTCGGTGCTGACGGCCGATAAATTTGCGTCCTTGCTGTTGTTGTTGTTGTTGTTGTTGGTGGTGGTGGTGATGATGGCGTCAGCAGAAATGGTGTTTACGTCAGACATTTGTGCCGGTTTTTACACATGGTTTTGTAACCTTGGTTACAGTTTTGTTTTTGTTGTTGGTGGTGGTGACAGGGCTGTTAACAGTATCCATGATGTTGACAGCTTCGACTTTAGAATCTGTTGCTTCATTCTTTTTTTCGATGTCTGTGCGCGTGCATGACTTATTTTTTTGTTCTCCTAGCGTCTCAAGTCTAGGAAAATGTTCGTTCATCAAAGTTTCTGTCCAGCGTTCTATGACTATGTTTCTCGACGTTTTTCAATGTCGAGAAGAAAATATATAATTTTAAAAAGGTTGAAACTGCCCCTAAGGGCCAATTCCTACCTTGAAAACACAATAAAAAGAAAGTTAGGTGCTTCACACACCTTATATACAAAAAATTCCAACAAAATGTGGGCAATAAAAGGTCAAAAAGAGGTTTACCTCTGCAGCCGATGTGACAGCACGTCCGTCAGATAGATAGATAGATAGACATATAGATAGATAGACAGACAGACAGATAGACAGACAGATAGATAGATAGACAGATAGATAGATAGATAGACAGATAGATAGATAGACAGATAGATAGATAGACAGATAGATAGATAGACAGATAGATAGATAGACAGATAGATAGATAGACAGACGGATAGATAGACAGACGGATAGATAGACAGACGGATAGATAGACAGACGGATGGACGGACAAACAAATGGATGGATAGATGGATGGATGGATGGATGGATGGACAGACAGACAGACAGATAGATAGATGGATGGATGGACGGACAGATGGATAGATCGATGGATGGATGGATAAACAGATAGATAGATGGATAAATGGACAGACAGACAGATAGATATACACACTATGTAAACCAGGAGAAAACCCACTTAGAGTGTAGTTTCTCTTCATAACAAACAAAACAAGAATATTATACTTACTTTGGCAGGACTCATGCTGAAACAGTACACCTTCCCACTATGAGGTGTTCCCCCAGGGTTTGTCTTATGGGGAGATATGTAGACATTGTGCTTATTAGATACTCGGCGTGGTGAAGACGTATGTGACCTAGCCACTGGCAATGGTGATAAATGAGGTTTATCCTAAAAAGTCAAAATAACAGAAAAAAAAAAATGAAAAATAAGATATATATATATATATATATGATGGGCTTCTTTCAGTTACCGTCTATCAAATCTACTCACAAGGCTGTATTATCATTTAGTTTGTATGAAATAATCAGTTTCAAAACCTTGCTCTGGCTATTAGACAAGGGACATTACTCTGCTTGCTTTGCTCTGGTAATTACAATAAGACAAATACCAAACTGACAGTTTCCTCCCAGATATTACTGGAATGTTTTGTCTAGTCTCCCCACCACCACCCATCTTTATCAATGAGGAGGCAAAACTATAGTTCGCATCAATATCATTCTTTGTCATGAGATTGGATATGTTGAAATCGTTTAAACTTGTCTTAATTTTATTAAACATGGCTGCTTGTCACAACCCCCACCCACCTCTTCCCATGAGGAATACTAATTTGTGTATACAAGTATCACTGAATAGTGCTTATATCTTCATATAATATCCATGATAAGTTAGCATAGTAGAACTGATCTCTCCAAGAGAATGTGAAAAGTTACATTCAACTAGGAACAATATACAAACTTCCACCCAGCCGAAACATGTTAACAACAAACAAGATGAGGACAAATATCCATCAAATGTAAATAATGTAAATAATGTTCCACCCTTTCTGTTGTCACTCCATAACCCTATTAACTCCACACTTATAATTCTTTTGCTTCAACCAGCTTTGGGTCCTCAACATCTTGACTTGGAATTACAGAAGTGCTGTTATGATATACAACTTGTCCTGGTCGTTTGCTGTTTTATTTTTTCAGACTTTTTAGAAGTGTTAAAGCACATCTCACTACAACTCTCACCACAGCCAAATTTCTTGACCCTTTAGCATTCATATTGGAGCCTGGTGCAGTTGTTGGCTCTCCAGATCTCAGTCAAACCGTCCAACCCATGCCAGCATGGAAAACGGACATTCAATGATGGTGATGATAATGATCACTCTAACAAATGTAATGCTTATTTATTCACAGTTTTGAATTTATCATGCATTATCTTGTAGCTTTGAGATTTTGATGATATGATTGTTTAATTTTAGAATGACATTGTAGGATAGGTGTGAGAGATCAGATTTGTCCTTTGAACATAAAACAGGTAGAATATTTTGGCCAGATATGGCCAGTTTAAATGCGAAAGGGTTAAAGAAAGAGAGAGAGAGAGAATATATGATAGCCTTCTTTAAGTTTCCATGTACTACATCCACTTTAGTTTGCCTGTGGCTATAGCAGAAGGTACTTACTCAAGGTACCACACAGTGGGACTGAACCAGAAGCCACATGACTGGAAAGTAAAGTGCTTAACTGCATGTCTGTAACTATACACACACAGATAGAATCTGTGTCTTCTGCACAGATTCTATCTATCAAATTTCACTTACATAATTTTGCCAACTCAAGACTACAACAGACGACACTTTCCCAAGGTGCTGTGCTATGTGGTGGGTTTGAACTTTGAGACTACATAGTTGCAAAATAAACATCATAGCCATAGAACCTTGCCTTCATAGTCTCACAAATTCTGGGGTTTTTTTTTTTTCAGCTAACATATTGCTACAAGAAGCCTCTAGAGTCAAGAATGATAGCATCAAAACATTGTTTCTTCTAACCAAGAGAAAAAAACTATGAGGAACAATAAAGGCAGATGTATGTTAATATCCACAGATATTTTGGCATACACAACATGATCTCAAAAGTAATGGAAATGTGGGAAAAAAACCCACTAAAATGTAATTTTAATGCAAAAAAATAACAAAATGATAATTAACCTTTTAGCATTCAGAAAACTCAGTCAAGCATAATGCTTATTTATTTAAATTGGTTCGAATTCATTATGCATTATCAAGTAGCTTCGAGATTTCAAAGATATTGATTGTATATTTTTAAAATGACATTGTATGATAGGTGTGAGAGGCTCAATCTGGCTGGTTTGAACATAAAACATGTAAAATATATGGGCCTGATGTGACTGGTTTAAATGCTAAAGGGTTAAAACGTTTTCTCCTATTATTCATAGACACCAAGTACAATAAAATAACGTGTGTGTGTGTATGCATGCATGTAAATTCAAACATTCTGAGTCACCCACAAATAGTATGAGCTGCAAGTTTCAAAGTTTATATAGATGTAGTAACTTGATATGGAAATGATTAAAAAATCTTCTCTCTCCTCCTCTGCCACCTCCTCTCAAACACAGACATTAACCCTTCTGAGGCCTGTTAACTAAATAATGAAATGCAATATTGGAAGGGTGTTGAAAATTTATTTTGAATACTTACGTTTGATTGATTAGCAGAAAATTTCAAAGCAAATTCCTTGATCCTCTTCACAAATACCTACAATTAACAAGAGAAAAACAATATCTTATGCAATATAACAATAACCAAAAATCTTTAATTAGATCAGATAAAGTCTAACATAAGCACAAGGTCAATAATTTTGGAGGGGAAAATAATTACATGATACACCAGTACTTGATTGGCACTTATTTATTTATATCTGTCCCAGAAGGATGTAATGTGGAGTTGTCCTTAGTGGGATTAGAACTCAGAACCTAGAACCAGAACAGATACCATAAAGCTGATGCTCTAATGATTCTGCCACTCCAGCAATCTACTGTCTTTAACAAATTGAATAATAGAAGAGAATTATTGTTTCTTTCATCAGTATGTAACTAGATAGATATATATATATAGAGAGAGAGAGAGAGACAGACAGACAGACAGACAGAGTCAACTGAAACTGATCCTCAGGATATGACTGGTACTTCTTGCAATGGTACAAGAATGAATGACAACAGGATTCCTTCTAGGAGAGAGAGAGAGAGAGAGAGAGAGAGAGAGAAAGAGAGAGAGAGAGAGAGAGAGAGAGAAACATAAAGTCAATTTAGTCTTGTGTTCTCTTTCTTTTAACATAACATTAGTCATAATATCTCTCTACCAACAAACTACATTACAAACATTATTATTATTATTATTATGTCCATGTTCGCTGCTGATATGGGTCGGACACTTTGACAGGATCCTACAGTTCCGAAGATGACATCATGCTCCAATGTCTGCTATGGTAAGGTTTCCATGGCTGGATGCTCTTCCTAATGCCAACCACATAACAGTGCATACAGGGTGCTTCTTTTTTGTGGCACCAGCACTAAAGAGGTTGCCAAGAAGCCTGCAATACTAAGATCCTCTTCCACTGTATTGGGCTACAGTAGAGAGCGAAGTGGCTTCATGCTATGGAAGGAATGAAGGGTTAAAGTATGAGAGAAAGGACCAGAACAAAAACAAGCTTTCTGTTTGTCAAGGGACTGCAATGGTTAGTCAGATTATATAAAATAGGGTAGGAATGGCTGGGGATGAAGTTAGAGAAGCATAAATATAGCAAAGAAGTGTGAGGGTGGACCCTCAAGATATGAGATGAGAAATGAGTGAGGATAGGATGACAGGAAGTGTAGGTGGATAGGGGTTGCAAGAATGCATGGGAGAGTGAGACATGTTTAGAGATAGGGAATGGGTGAGAGAGTGAATAGAATGAAGAACAAATATTGAGGAATGATATTGCAAACACACATACACACACACATACAGTACAAGCCAAAGGAATGCTTTGCTCACTTGCATAATACCTACACCAGAAGGTCCATGTTACATCATAAAGACAGTTAGGCAAGTATGATGCAAATAACTGAAAAGTGCCAGCAAAATAATTATGGACAGGTATATGTGTACAGCAGAAACTGCTAATATTGGTTTCAAATTTTGGCACAAGGCCAGCAATTTCGACTCCAGTGTTCAACTGGTACTTATTTTATCGACCCCAAAAGGATGAAAAACAAAGTTGACACCAGTGGAATTTGAACTCAGAATGTACAGACGGATGAAGGATGAAATGCTGCTAAGCATTTTGCCCAGTGTGCCAACAATTCTGCTAGCTTACCACCTTAGAAAGAGCTAATATTAGAAAGCAAACTAAGAAGACTGGTAACATATAAGCAGTATTGCAACCATCCAGCAACCTATCTTTACTGACATGGAACAAGAAAGGTTTTTATTTTTAAAAAAATATTGTAGTAACCTGGTTATAGAACTGGATGAGATCACCTCTTTCTTCCCCCATTTCTAACGTAGAACCCATTCCGATAAGTTTGGTTGGAGTAGGAGGCTGACTGTTGGGATGTGGAACCGGTAATGTGCTGGATGACCGGATACTCAAGGCTTCAGTCCTTCCTGGAACAAACATGAAAACAGAAAAATAAAGTGAAACAGTAGAAACCAAGAACATTAGTGATGGTCTGTGTAGGCAATTATCATATACTTAGAACATGTTTGCAAAATGGGAAAAAAAACCTTAGCTAGAGCAAACCAACAAAGAACCATCTATATGTTGCTGGAAAAAGCAGCCAAATCTCACTCAAATCATACCCTACAATGTAAGAGAAGGAAAGGAGATACTTAATAATGTATTATGATAGCCTCCTTAAAAAAGGATAAGATGGTTGCATCTGGGAATGACCTCAGACAGAAGTCTGCTTGATCAAGACTTTCCAGGGGCTAAACAACTTTGACTAAATAAACCTTATCTGATTGATTCCATCTCACCCTAGACCCCAGTTATACAAGAACATCAGTAGATGAGTAAATCTGAAAGAACTTGATAAACATCTCCATGTATTGGAAAATATATACCAGAGAGAGAGAGAGAGAGATAGAGTGCGTGTGTGTGTGTGTGTGTGTTTATCTGCTACCACCACTTAACTGGTAGTAGCTTCAGCAAAATAGACTGGTAGAATAAGTACCAGACTTTAAGTACTGGGGTTGATTTGCTCAACTAAACCCTTCAAGGTGGTGCTCCAGCATGGTCGCAGTCAAATGACTGAAACAAGTAAAAAGATAAAAGATGTTGGTGACATGTGGAAGTCAAATCTATGCAACAACAGAGAAAATGGCTGGAACCACTTACGTTTATCCTTCTCCTTAGAATCTTCCCTTTCGGTGGTAACAGGGGAAGAAGAACCACTTGTTCCATTCCTGCTGCTGTCACTACTCCCTGATGTTCGTCGCCTTCGAGTGGAAAGCAGTACATTTCTATAAACCTGAAAATGAAGGGGGGAAAATTGAAACTTGTTAAGAAATAAAGTTGACAGCTTTAAAATATATGGAAGAAAACATTAAAAAAAAAACCCATCCATAGGAGAGAAATAAACAAAACTCAAATTGAATATCCCCCCACCACCACAAATTAAATCTGCCATATTTTCTAGCCTAGGTGTCAAAATATTATGTTGTGTAAACATTCAAACACCGTCTCTATTTCCCCAAATCTTGCTGCATATTACATGGAATTTTTAATCCTTGGAAGTCATATTGGTGTATTGGTCAATGTACCTTTTTTTTTGGCTGTAAATTTTGATCAGCAAAATTTGACTTGTATGTCACAAAGTATGGCATAATAGATTATGAAATAAGCTGTATGGATCCTATACTGGTTACAACAATGAGTGCCCCAAATGTTCAATAGATGGAATTACTCACTGATTGTATCATAAGGTAGACCATAGCCATTATTTGCAAGATGTGCAAATATGACTAAATAACGCATACTATGTTTTTAGCAATTGCTTTAAGAGCCCATTTAGTCATGAACAATCACAGACAGTCTCAGCCTTGTCATCTTTGACTCAGTAAGACATCCAGGATGTCACAACTGGAAAGAGAGAGAACACTTGGCTGGCACAAGTTTTCATTTATTCAATTACATTCACAGGATTTTAATCTACTCATTGCTATGTTAGAAAACCCTTTCCCACAGTATCAAACACTGGCATCGACCATGAAAGCTCATTAAATCATTCAACCATGCCTGCATTCATTAAATTGGGTAACAAATTTGTAAATGTGCAATATAATAATATATCTTTTCCTTTATGCACAAGGTAGAGATATTTATGCAATTATGGGAATTCATTTGACAGCCTCAACGAACTGCTATACGTGTCTAGTTTTATGGTAGTAGGTAAAGACAAAATTAAACACTTCTGGATAGGTTGCTAGTCCATCACAAGTCATTTCCAGACAATCTGGTGCAGATATGCAACACTTTCTGTTGTTATTGTTTAAATCCAGGTCAGCCCTGGTTGAGTAGACTTGTGATCAAAGACATTCCAATTATGACTATCTTGTTTTTTTTTCTCTTCAGGAATAGTGTATCTAAGATTAAACTCTCTAATGCATACTTCCTTTTCTTTAAGAAAGTAGGATGCAAAAAAAGAGATTTTGGTTACTGTTTCTTGTCAGCTGTTCACCACATAGTGATTCATATCCCCCAAAATAAAGGAAGGGGATGTAGAATTGTTGTCCCACTGAAATAAGAACTATGTGTACCCTATTTAAAACGTTTGTATACACACAAACGTGGAAAGACCTTTGCTGCTGAAACTGTTTTGGAAGACAATTTCTCCTTATAGACAATACATGTGTAAAACACATTACTGGGCCATGAATAGCATCATTGGACATATTTAATCAAATATCTTTCTGATATTTATTTCTGCACCTATTGCACCACCTCTATGAATTTATAGTAAATCAAGAAAAACTAAGATTTCACATACATGAGATTGAGCTTGAGGTTGCAGGCGATAACATCTCATGATATTCTGGAATGTTTGCGGTGGATCTGTCGCTACCTAGAACAGAATAACAAAGTCAAATTAAAACAGTGCGTGAAAGTAAATAAAAGAAACACCATGCATTTTAACAGAAATAGCGTTAACAAAAGAGTTAAAGAGTCAAGCAACTAAATATAGGGCCTATCACTAACTCACAAGATAACAGTACAAGCTTCTAATCAGTATGCATTAAAAGTAAGTCTTTTCTGAATTATAACCTTAGGCACATGTAAAGACATCTGAGCGAGATCATTGCCAGTGCCGCAAGACTGGCTCCTGTGCAGGTGGCACGTAAAATACACCATTTTGACCATGGCCATTGCCAGTACCTCCTGACTGGCCTTCGTGCTGGTGGCACATAAAAGCACCCACTACACTCTCGGAGTGGTTGGCGTTAGGAAGGGCATCCAGCTGTAGAAACTCTGCCAAATCAGATTGGAGCCTGGTGTAGCCATCTGGTTTCACCAGTCCTCAGTCAAATCGTCCAACCCATGCTAGCATGGAAAGCGGACGTTAAACGATGATGAGGATGATGATGATGATGATTGCTGCTTAACAAGTTGAAAGCCAACACAAGAAAATAAGGTCCAATGTTTGCAAACAAGCTGACATATTAGCCACCATTCACCAAAGTGTAGCTAGCAGCAATAATATAAATTATTCAGATTGTAAAGGAATCCTTACCTTAGCAATGACATACATTGAACACATAATGATTTGATCCAAATGCCTATCCTTCATTAAACTGATCTCATTTACAAGACAATGCTCAAGGCATGTCCACATTTTTCTTTGTAGTTCTTCTTCATTCACTTTTAACTTTTCACAAAGGTCCCTTAGACGTACACCAGCAAGATGATATACCTAAAAATAAACAAGAAGATATGTGTTGAAACACAATAAAGTGCTTATACAAGCTTAAAACAGAATAAGCAAGCTGTATGATAATGTACAATAAGTTACATGACAGAAAACATATCGAGAAATTACATGGCATAAAGCACAATGAGATACTGTATAAATACAATGGGGAGCTATAAGACAAAATGAAATGGGAAAATTATATTAAATGTTTTATAGATATTGATAATGGAAGTTGTATGATAAAATACAATGGGAAGCTATATAGTTCATGGTAAAGCAGAATGGGGAGTTACATGACAAAGTGGAATGAGAGTCTATGTGACAATATGATAAAATACAGTGAGAATCAATAGGGTTATCATCATCATCATCATCATCCTTTAATGTCCATTTTCCATGCTGGGATGGGTTGGACAGTCTGACAGGAGCTGGCAAGTTGAAGAGCTGCACCTGGATCCAGTATGATTTGGCTGCACCTGGATCCAGTATGATTTGGCATTATCTCATAGATTTGAGATTTCAATGATGAGATTGTTTATTTTTAGAATGGCAGTGTAGGGTAAGAATGAGACCAAATATGGTCTGTTTGAACATAACATGGGTAGAATATTTGGACCAGATATGACTGGATTAAATGCTAAAGGATTAAAGAAGACAGACATACAAAGCAAACAGACGTACAAATGAAGACAAGGTGAAAACTGACCTTCCTAAAGAAAAGGGCAAGAGATCCTGTACGTTTGGGTTTTGCAGTGGGCTTCTGTTTCTGTGGCTGCTGTAATTGCTGCTGTTGTTGTGGCTGTTGTGGTTGTTGTTGTGAGGGTGTCACAACTGTATTGGAAGGCACACTGACAGAGGTAGTATTAGAAACAATTGGCTGTACTATCACCACCTGTTTTAAAAATCAGAAACGGTATTTAAATTAGCTATTAGCAACAGGAGCAATAATATTTGTAACAAATAATAATCAGTACATTCAACCTAAATCAGATATTTTGTTTAGAATGCTGTATAGCATGTATCATCAACATGAGATGGACATATACGACAGTTTAAGGCATTCTAAACAACATATCCAATTTAGGCTGGATGTGCTAATTATAATTAGTGTTTAGTTATTTGACAATCTCATTTATCACTCTGCTCATCAAAGTTATATAGACAAAAGCGTAAAGAAATGGACTAATTTAAGAGAAAAGTCTAAAACAATTCACATAAAACAACACAAAAAAAAACTATTTCATCTTTGTATTTGGTTTGCAAGAATCTTGATGTAAACTCATGTTGAAACATATTTTGTTGTATCCCAGGAGAATCAATATATCCAATAAACACAAACACACATTGGCTCTTACAGTTGTAATATATCTTCCATAGTATGACTTAGAACTTAGTTGTTCTTAGATACACTATTTTAAAGAAATTATCTTAGTACGATTTTCATATTTCATAGATATTCTTGTTTACCAGGTTTACAAATTTTACTCTGAGTTTCTTGTACAATAAAGATTCCATAAATATTTATTGATATTTCCATGAAATTTTGAAATGTCTGTTTGACAGTTAGATATGTCCTTTTCACTATAGATTACTCAATTTTCTGGCAGCAGTTGTTTGCATATTACAACAAAATCAACAAGTTTACTTTTCCAAAACTCAGTAACTCACTGTTCTAAATACATTAAAAACACCATATATCACACAAAAAGTACAAAACTGAAACCAGCAACACAACAGGTGTGATTAGTCTTCTGGAATGTCATCAACAAATGTTCAATTAATTGGCCCATCAACTAATTGGAGTTTTTTACTTCCATCACTAAGCTTTACTTTGAAAAACACCCTCTCATATATATATGTATCTTACCCTTCTATCACAAAGTCTTACAGTCTTATTTTGAAACACACCTTCCCAGATATATCCATTTACCCTTCTATCACGAAGCCTTCCTTTGAAACACGCCCTCCCAGATATATCTACTCACCCTTCTATTACTAAGCAATACTTACTTCCATCGTTAAGCTTCACTTTGAATCATTCCCTCTGAGATATATCTGTCTTAACCTAGATAAACATGATGTAATCATAATTTCTTCCATTGGTGTTATGTCAATGATTTTCTATGATCAGACGCCTTTCCTGTCACCACCCCTCACCTACTTATTTATAGATCTCATAGGTACTCAAGCATAAAATAGACTGTTCCTGGTCAAATTTGAACTTGGTTAGTTTAGCAATGTACCATTCCTGCAACCCCAACCTTGGCCCTTTAAATCCTTTCTTGCCATATTTCTGCTGAAATATACTACCTTTCTTTCAGTTAATTTTGAAAATAATGAAGAGCTTAGCATAAAAACTTTGTCACCATTAAGCTGGTATTAGCATGAAATTTTAATGTTTCAGTCATTAGGCTGTGTTTAGGTTGGGGCATTGCATTAAAGAATTTTTAGTTAAATGTATCAACACCAGTATTTTTTTTTTTTTAAACCTGGTACTTATTC
Source organism: Octopus bimaculoides (assembly GCF_046866305.1). Lineage (NCBI taxonomy): Eukaryota > Metazoa > Mollusca > Cephalopoda > Octopoda > Octopodidae > Octopus > Octopus bimaculoides. The sequence goes on from NC_142931.1 coordinate 116,696,188, forward strand.
TATCAGTCTTGTTTGCCAAACAACTACATTACAGACATAAACACACCAACACCAGTTGCTAAGCAATGGTGGGGGAACACACACACACACACACACACACATATATATATATATATTAATAGGAAGGACAACAAAAGAAAGAAAGAGACCTCAATATTATGTAAATAGAGGAATTTATCTGTAAAAATATGTGACACTTATTAGGTAGCCATGGTAAAACTCCGAGTTTCGGATGCCGGGGTGGGGACCCACGCCAACATCTCTTCAGTTATCCAGCAATTGAAAATTCCTGTGAAAAATGACCGTTAAACAAAGGAAAATTACTGTGTGGCTGACCATTATTAAGACAAAAGAGCTATAGACCGCTAAGTAAGGGGAGGAGGTAAAAGTAAGGGAGTAGAGAAGTCTATAGTGTTCACGTAAACGCACCAATCCGTACATTCACCTATATTTATATACTAAAACACCCTCGCTCACGTAAGCGCACCAATCCATACATACGCCTATATTTATATACTAAAACACCCTCACTTGAAACACACACACACACACATATATATACGACAGGCTTCATTCAGTTTCCATCTACCAAATCCACTCACAAGGCTTTGGTCAGTCTGAGGCTATAACACAAGACACTTGCCCAAGATGCAATGCTGTGGGATTGAACCCACAACCATGTGGTTGGAAAGCAAGCTTCTTACCATACAGCCACAAAACAGGGAGTTTGTATCATATATCAAGGAACAGTCTCAGGTGAGTTAGTATCAAAAAGGTTAACTGATGTAATACAAAGAAAGAGAAACAAAAATGTAATTACCTGTTGACCATGTTGTAAAGTAATTATACGAGTTTGCGAAGATGGGGCAGCATTCTCATTGTTACTGGCTACAATAGCATTAACAGAGGCATTTGTCAGGTCAGTATTTGTACCAGTGGCACCTACTGTTATTTGCTGTGCCTCAGTACCCGATGACACATTCTCCGTCAACACATTTGTTACTTGTGCCGTTGATGATGTTTCCGTGCTGAAAAGTTTCCTGCGGGCAGTTCCAGGGTTAGGTGAACCAAACCGTCCACTTATGGAAGTACTTGGTGATTGCTGATAATCTGGTGCAGGAACAAAAAAAAAAAATAAAATAACATTGTTTTAATGTCCACCTTTTCATGCTGGCATGGGTCAGACAGAATTTGTTGAGGCAGATTTTCTATGATCAGTTAGACACCCTTTTTTGTCACCACTCCTCACCTGCTTCCAAAATAGGGAATATTTCTACCCTGGAAGACAGGGAAAGAACAATATCTGTATGGCTGTGATGCTCATTTAACAATCATCACATATCCAAACAAAGGCACACATAAACACACACACATGTACATAAATACATACATATATATACAACCACTACACTCTCTGAGTGGTTGGCGTTAGGAAGGGCATCCAGCTGTAGAAACTCTGCCAATTGGAAATATGCTGTGCATGAGTAGACCCGGCAAGCCAAGTGAGACCTAAATCTAAGGCCTCAGCCAGTCCACTTATGCATACCTTCCTTCCTTCATTGGACACTAAACTCCACTTGCGAAGACCTGTTGAGGCAAGTGAAATCGAAATCGAGTTAAATTTAACAACTGGCACCCACGCCAACGTCGTCTCCTTCATTGGACACGAAACTCAGCTTGCGAAGACTTATTGGGGCAAGCGAAAGCGAAATTGTGATGGCACCTGTGCCCAACGTCGCCTTTCTGGCACTTGTGCCCGCGGCATGTGTAAGGACTTTCGAGCGAGATCGTTGCCAGTGCCCCTGGACTGGCTCTAGTGCGGGTGGCACATAAAATACACCATTTTGAGCGTGGCCGTTGCCAGTACCGCCTGACTGGCCTTTGTGTAGGTGGCACATAAAAGCACCCACTACACTCTCAGAGTGGTTGGCGTTAGGAAGGGCATCCAGCTGTAGAAACTCTGCCAAATCAGATTGGAGCCTGGTGTAGCCATCCAGTTTCATCAGTCCTCAGTCAAATCGTCCAACCCATGCTAACATGGAAAGCGGACGTTAAACGATGATGATGATAATAATGATAATGGCTTCAAATTTTGGCACAAGGCCAGTAAGTTCAAGAGAGAGGCTAAGCCAATTACATCAATCGCAGTGCTCAACTAGTACCACAAAAGGATGAAAGGCTAAGTCAACCATGGCAGAATTAAAAACAGACAAAATGCCACTAAGCATTTTGTCTAGTGTGCTAACGATTCTGCCAGCTTCCTATAATAATAATAATAATTGGTTATTTATAATGATAGAAGTAGCAGCAATTGTAATAAGTATATATATTTTTACTCACAAGTACTTTTCCCTTCATCAACTAACCTCCGGATACCAGGGTGAAGTGGAGGAGAAGCAGTCATTGTTTCAAGCTGAGAAGGTAGAGATACCTGCAAAGGAGAAACCATAAATAATAAACATCATATTTCAATTAATTTCAAAAATAATCAGAATTGGCATACACACAGCTATGTGGTTATAAAGCTTGTTTCCAACTATGTGGTTTCAGGTTCAGTCCTACTGCAAGGCCCCTTCGGCAAGTGTCTTCTATTATAGCCCCATACATAAAAAAAATTAAAATTAACCCAGTAGCATTTCAACTGGTCATTTCCAGCCCAGATATTTTATATGTTTTATGTTCAAGCCAGCCTGATCCAGCCCCTCACACCTATCTTACAAAGTCATTCTAAAAATAAGCAATCACATATTCAAAATCTCTAAGCTACAAGATAATGAATGATTAATTGCAAACAGTATGATTAAATAAGCATTACATCTAATAGAGTAATCTGAATACTCAAGGTTTCAAACAAAAAAACTACTATAATTACCAAAAACACTATTCTTATGACATTAAAATATTAAGATTTCTTTCGCTGATGCTAATTTTATAAAACTCAAGAGAATGAGACAAAAGTTGATGCCAGTAAAGAAGAATAAAATCAATGACACCAAATTAAACATCATAAATACAGTGTTGAAAGACTATTTCAGCAGCAAAGATGAATTGAAATTGCATGTGAAAGTGTATTTATGTGAAGATGGGGAAAAATAATCCTTAACTTTACAATTTTATAAGTATGCAAATTAAATTACTGTTTTGGTCTTAAAAGCCAAAATGTATGAGTTTTAGAAACTCCATCTGTGGGTGATCACAAAATTGATAGCAGTGAAATTTCATCCACAAGTGAGGGAGTGTTTTTGGCTCCTGCCATACACCAGCATCTGTATAAAAATCTACAAAGACTATAAACAGTAAACACCAGTTTTCATCTGCATAGTCTTTATTCTTTGTGTGAGAGAGAGGGAGAGAGAAAGACAGACAGGTAACCAAAAAGAGGAATCTGGTTTTCTTTATGAGAAGAAAGTAAGTTACCTCTTCACAAGTTGGTATGCTTTCCTGCTCTCGAATAGCATCCCAAAGAGGAGATGTGCTTTTCCAAGCATAACTTTCCAAAATAGATTCCTCAATCTGAAAAATTGAAAAAAAAAAGAAAAAAAAGAAAATTTACAGCAAAAAGGTGAGATAACACAAAATATACTTTATCACAGAAATAATTTAATTAAAAAGGAAGTTTCTTATCCATCATCTTAATCCATTAATCTGCAGAATGAAACAATCACCTTAATTACTTTTCTTGTGTGAAGTCCATAATTCCAAACAATTTCAATTGTCCAAGTATTTTTTAACATTTAAAAAAAAGTAAGGGAAACTACTAGAATAACCTATTGAAGTTTCATGAAGTTTAAACATAAAACGAAAATAAGTTTGTGTTAATACATTAACCGTTTAGTGTTTAAACCGGTCATATCTGGCCCAAATATTTTACATGTTTTATATTTAAACTGGCGATATCTAGCCTCTCACACCTAACCTACATTGTCATTCTGAAAAGAATGAATCACATTATTGAAACCTCAAAGCTATAAGATAATGCATGATTAATTCAAAACAATTTGAGTGAAAAAGTATTACATTTAACAGAGTATTCTGAACACGAAAGGGTTAAATGCAAGGATATAACAGTGAAGAAACTACTACAGCAAAGAAAAAGAAACAGAGTAAACACAGTCGACAAGGATACTTACGAGATTCAAATGCTTCACCACATCACGAGAAAGTCCTTCTTCAGCCCTAATTACCATTTCAATTACTCGATAGAAATGACAAGGACTCAACTCAAAGATTTCAGCAATCCATGGGAATGTCCTAAGACACAATACAAACATACTAACTTCAGTATTTTCAAGATTTCAAAGATGCATGTAAATAAATGATAGCCAGAATCCAAAAGATTGAGGCTACTTTGAACTAGAATGTTATATATACATATATAATGTGGCCATGTGGTTAGGGTGTTGGATGCATGATAATAAGGCTGTGGGTTCAATTCCTGGACTGGGTGATATTGTTGTGTTGTGGAGCAAGGCACTTCATTTCACATTGTTCCAGTCTACTATGCTAACTCAAGTACCAGCCAAGTGTGGCCTTAATTACCACAAGCATATACATGCTATCAAGTTATACACCCTTGGCATTTAATACTTAATATTTCATATATTCAATAAGACATTCAATACTTCATTTCATATTACTATTTATATTATATATTCCGTATTCTATATCCCACATTAATTTTATAATATAAATAAAACATAAAAAAACAGAGTTGGAACTCTTTTAAATAATATATTCCTCTATACACTATCATACAAACCATTTTTTAAATTTTTATTTATCTGTCAATGCAGTGTTGAGTGCTCATTCTCATTGTTTGATATTAGCACGTGTGTGTGTGTGTGTGTATTTGGCTGTGTCTTAGATGCTATAGGGAGCTTGCCTCCCTTGTCCGTCATAGGATAAGTATGTTCCCATGGCTAAAAGTAGTTTTGACTCTTATTTCTAGCAATGCTGGAGCTAATTAGTACCCTTAGTCACTTTCATACTACTGCCTTTTGGTTGTAAATTGCAAATAAGCCACCTTTATTATTGAGAGAGGGGGGGAGAGGGAGAGGGAGAGACAGAGACAGAGAGACAGACAGACAATCAGTATATAAGTGTTTTGTGGGACTTAAGACAGACAGATTATCTCCCTTCATGCAAAAAACCCAAGATAACATTTCTTTAGTTTCTGATAAAATCTACAAAACATGAACGAAAGTTTTGATAACTTTGAATGAAGGAGTTTCTATTTTGTTGCTTGATTACTCAAAATAACAGCAAACTCTCCCCCCAAGTAACATAGTACTGTCTTGTGTAAGATCAGGAAACAGATAATACTAACAATAAAACAAGGTGGCCACATTTGAAATGCATTTAATTATAAAACTGTTTCATTGGGGTTGACCAGGTGCGAGGCAACCTAATTTATATTCATAACCTGTATGATTATTTGTACTCATAACATGAGTCAAGGAGAGAATTACTGCATCTGATTCTCCATCAATTTAGCTCAGACAAGAAAATCCTTTTCATAAAGTTGTATGTCAGTAACAGAATGGTTATTTCATCTTTAAAACATAAACCATATTGCATTTTTTCGTCACTTATTTAACCCTTTTGTTACCATATTTCTGCTGAAATACACAGCTTTTGCTTCAATTAATTCTGAGAATAATGAAGAACTTAGTAAAACTGTTGTTGTTAAGTTGGTATTTAGAATAGAAATTCTGAGTTGGTATCATACAACTAACTACAGGCACTTTACAGAGTGTGGTCGACCATCCTAACCAATGAAGAATCAGACAAGTTTAGTGACTGTCAAAAGAGCAGATAAAACCAAAACTTTATTATAAAAAAATAGGCTGGCCTAATAATTCTGCAGTGCACTAAATTATTGCTTTGTAAAAACAATTGCATTAACAGTACTAACTTGTTATGCTAAAAAGGTGTGTAAATCAAATGCGAAAAATTTTTTGGCTATCAACAAAGTATTCTCAAGGATTTTTGAGCGAGATCGTTGCCAGTGCTCCTGGACTGGCTCTTGTGCAAGTGGCACATAAAATACACCATTTTGAGCATGGCCGTTGCCAGTACCGCCTGACTGGCCTTCGTGCGGGTGACACGTAAAAGCACCCACTACACTCTCTGAGTGGTTGGCATTAGGAAGGGCATCCAGCTGTAGAAACTCTGCCAAATCAGATTGGAGCCTGGCGTAACCATCTGGTTTCACCAGTCCTCAGTCAAATCGTCCAACCCATGCTAGCATGGAAAGCAGACGTTAAACGATGATGATGATGATGACCACCAACAGTCTCAACTTTTACCATGAAAAGCAAATAGATGATTGGGAATAGAAAATCTCTTACTGGTGAGGAATGATTCCTTTAAGAGAGATTAGTGATTATCAGCTTCCAAATAATGACAAGAAAAATAAGAAAATAAATGACATGTAGAAACAGAATGTTAAGTGATTCCACAATTTGATGTAACTTCCAATCAACATTTGATGACATGTCTTTTTAGAAAGTGAGTACTTAATAGACAACTAGGTGTACTCCGGGTTCAAGCAACAGCAAGTCATTAAACAGTTTGAGAATGGACCAAGGCCCCAACCAAGTATCGCAGTATTGGAATAGTGCAGTGACTAAGGCTATAAGGAAATACAACAGAAATGAAAAGAAATGTAGTAATCAGGAAGGATATCAGAAAGTTAGACAAGATTAAATAACTTAAGTACATTCAACCAGGCAAGAAGCTGAAAGGAGGGAGATTACTAATGTTCTGCACCATGAGGGTGAGTGGAATGGAGAGTTCCAGATTGAAAGGTAGTGAGTTCATGCAAGCAGGATGTTACTAACATAATTCTCCTCAGTAACAATAAAAAGGTAGATGCATGGAATTATTTAAGATTGCTTAATAAAAGCAAACTATGAGTGGGATAGCGAGAATCTATCCAAAAATGAACAGAAGAAAACAAATATTGAGATTAGTTTCAGTATAGTTAGAATAGAAATTTAGGATATAATTGGAAAGGGTTTAAGAAAATGGTAAGTCTGTAATGTTGTTGTTGGCACTCCGTCGCTTACGACGTCGAGGGTTCCAATTGATCCGATCAACAGAACAGCCTGCTCGTGAAATTAACATGCAAGTGGTTGAGCACTCCACAGACACGTGTACCCTTAATGTAGTTCTCGGGGATATTCAGCGTGACACAGTGTGACAAGGCTGACCCTTTGAATTACAGGCACAACAGAAACAGGAAGTAAGAGTGAGAGAAAGTTGTGGTGGAAGAGTACAGCAGGGTTCAACACCATCCCCTGCCGGAGCCTCGTGGAGCTTTAGGTGTTTTCGCTCAATAAACACTCACAACACCCGGTCTGGGAATCGAAACAGCGATCTTATGACCGCGAGTCCGCTGCCCTAACCACTGGGCCATTGCGCCTCCACGGTAAGTCTGAAATAGATAGTTGTTGATTATCATGAAGCATCATGCTACAAAAATCTATAACAGTTAAAGCAAAGTTAGCACAGCTAAAGTTATATGAAGCCAGTGACATATAACTTAAGAGTTTTATTTTTATGTGGTACAAATACTTTTTGAATATTTGAAAAAAACATCAAGTAATATTTTGAAAAAAGAAAATGATTAAGATGGTAGTGAGAAGGAAGAATTAGAGAAAAATCAGAGCATAGAGAGCAAAACAGAAATTAAAAGAATAGCATTCAAAATTGATTTTATCTATATATAACACTTTCACTTCAGTCACACTACAGTAACCAATAACAGTGCCTGATAGGTAACACCACACCTCTGTAAAGATGATGTTCTGGTGACAAGTGTAGCAAAGATTCATATACTTCATGCAAACATTGAAATGAAAGGTAAAATAAAATAAAATACATAACATAGGACGATGACAATGAGCCAATGAAAGAACCTGTATGTGGTCATTCAACCTGCAAATAATAGCAGCCAAAATTTCCCTCAAAATCACAGTATAGAGTCTGAAGGACACATTTCATAATGTAGTCCTTGGTAAGAGTGAATTCTAGACTTGTTGCTATTTAGTAACAAGTCTAAAATTCTAGCAACAAGTTGCTATTTAGTAACAAGTCTAAAATTCTAGCAATAAGTTGCTATTTAGTAACAAGTCTAAAATTCTAGCAACGAGTTGCTATTTAGTAACAAGTTTAAAATTCTAGCAACAAGTTGCTATTTAGTAGCAAGTCTAAAATACTAGCAACAAGTTGCTATTTAGCAACAAGACTAAAATTCTAGCAACAAGTTGCTATTTAGCAACAAGTCAGTCCTGATCAAGCAGGCCCATGATCAAAAGATGCTAAAGCCGCAAGCATCCTATTTTATCCAGACATAGTATCTCCTAGAATATATCAAATGTCGTTTTTTCCTAAGATGAAAGGGCAAGATTCAACTGCTATTTCTTGAAGGCCATGCTACTACATTGGTTCGTGAATTCTACAGTAGGAGGCAGTAGTATTTATAATCAATAACTGTGATAATTAATCAAAAGTGATACTGGAAATGAGTACGACTACCAATGAGGGAAAATGTAACCTTTCTAAAAGAGCAGAACAGAAGACAATGTAATTATAACAATGACAGCGGTAATGATGAAAGCAAGTGAGACTTCTAAAGCCCGCAAAACTTACCTTTGAGAATTATAAGAAAATATCACAATTTCAAGACAACAAGCAAATAGTGATCTTTGAAAAATATCGTGTTCCAGAACAACCTAAAACATATTTAAAAAAAATAAATAAATTAAAATTAAAAAAAACGAAGCAAAAAAGACAAAACAAAAAGAAGCAATGAAATAAAATGAAACAGAAGAAATCAGAAGTTTTCAACAACTCGGCACTGCAACAAAACAAGCAAAAAATAAAACTAAATAATAAAAAAAAAAAAAGCAGTTCTCCACCCCACTTGCCAAAATTCTCATTATCAATGTTGCATCAATAAACATTATATTAGAAGCAATGCTAGAAGTTTTTGATTACACTAAGGCAAATTACAAGATTACCCAAAAGTCACAAAGTGTAAAAGTGCGATTGGTGCATGTTGTGTCGACGCCCCCAGGCAAAGAAGTAGGACTTCCCAAGACATATAAATAGAGATAGTCTGGCCGTGGTAGGGTTGAGTAGCAGTCAAGTAGCTGTTGAGTAGCAGTCAAGTAGCAGTTGTGTAGTGGTTGAGTAGAGATCATCCGATGGTGCTAGATAGCAGTAGCTTGAGAACAGTGCACCAGCTGAAGCCATCAAATTATACCACAGATTGCAATATGCATCAGACATGCATCATGACTATTGGCCCATTCTGCATTTAATTGGTGGTTGTGGTGATGGTGGTGGAGGTAATAAACAAATGATGTGGAATAGAGTGCTATTGCACACACCAGCCATCGCATACAAACCTATGACCAGCACCTGAGACTGCAGTTCAAATGCAAAGAACTCAATGGCTGGTGAAGTGAGATGAAGCAGAACATTCAAATGACTTCTCCAAACCCACAGGAGGAGTTAACTACAGCTTTTAAACCCTTTTGTTACCATATTTCGTTTGAAAAACAAGAGCTTTTGTTTCAATTAATTTTGAAAATAATGAAGAATTTAATTACATAAGTTAGTTGTTATTAACCCTTTAACTGCATAACTAAATTTCATGGTTATTCCAGTAATGATGTTAAATATCTACCAAAAATAGTATTGGTACTTTCTGCAAGTCATGCTGCCTCAATAAACTTGATGTATTTTGACAAAATATAACTTCAAACATGACATTCCTCAACAAAAGGTAAATTGGTATATGAAACTATTTTCTGTCATTAAGAGTAATGAAAATTTGAGTGGATATGTCCGATTTCTGAAGTAAAAGAGTGTTTGGAGCACAAATTAATATGAAATTTTAATAAAACTTTTAATCTTGATTGCTTTAAAACAGAATCTTTGTATCATAGAATCCGGAGTGGTTACAAGGGATTTGGTATTGAAAGAGTAACAATTTGTTCTCCTGCAACTTCTTCTTATGGACAATATCATTTGCACTCTAGCTTTGCTCATAACCCCTTTAACTTTATGGGTGTTAGTTCCCTTTTTCAGACAAAATAATACATTTGTAATTAAAAATATCAACTAGCTAAACCAACCACACACTTCAAACATGCCCACATTCATATATAAACATATACATACACACAGAAACACACTCACATACAAACACACAGCTAAGCACATATGCATGCATGCATGCAGACATGCACAAATGATTCTTTAAAAGAATTTGATTAATTTCAATATTTTGAAATCTTTCAGAAACAAACCAAACACAAGAAAAAAAAGGAAAAAATAACGAAAATATTCAGACCAAAAATAAGAAACCAAATAGAAACATTTTACAAAATTATTAAAAAAATAACAGAATTACTGTGAGATCTTTGTTGCCATCTTTAACTGAAAACCTCTTCTTCTCGTCCACAGCAATACTTTCTAGAGTTTTAAAATACAGACTTTCTGCTAACTGCAAACGGTTACGTGCAAAGTCACTGTGTGCTCCAGGATGGTCGGAAGGCTGTAAAAGACCAAAAGATAACATTAGGTACAAGTTTTTGTTGGCTTTTTGTTTTTGTTTTTCGGGGGGGGGGGGGGGGATAGAAAAAAACATTTATTTTATTTGAATGAGTGAAGAGCAAATTCAGTAGAGTATCAACTGATATTAAGTGGAATTCAGTTATAATACCACCAAATAAAATAAGTACCAGTTGGACACTGGGGGATTGATGTAATCGGCTTAGCCCCTCCCCCAAGTAGAGAGTTGTCTACTGAGATGTATCTAAGTATCAGTGGTTAGTTTGGTATTTCTTGAAGGAATTTGTCCAGATACCATTTGAATTAATTTTGGAAATAATTAAGAATTTGAAGGGATTTGGTAAAATAAAATTTCTCATTATGAAGCTGATGGTTGGAATATAACGAAAAAAAGTTCTTTAATAAAATAATAATGTTTAACCCCTTTTGTTATCATATTTCTGTTGGTGTACACTACCCTTATTTCAATTAATTTTGAAAATAATGAAGAATTTTGTAAAATAAATATGTTATTATTAAGCTTGAGTTTGGAACATAAATTAACATGAAATTTTGATGGAAGGTTTTAATTCAGATCATTTTAAACAGAAAGTTAATATCATAGACCCAGGGATGGTCCCATGCAGGCTGGTATCAAAAGTGTTAAAACCTGAATACTTAAAAACAAAGACTTTGTGTCTTAGAACCATAAGTGCTCTAAAGTGCGTTCAAAACATGTAATGAAATTTCTAGAAAATTTTTTTTTTCTAATTTAATTATTCAAAGATACATTTCAAATCAGAACAGTCAATGTTGATATGAAATAAAAATTTAAAAAGAAAAAATTAAATAATTCTCACTTGAATGAAATTTGTACAAAATATCTCTCCCATTTCTTTCACTCGATTCATGATTGCTTTATAAGGATTCCTAGAACACTCCCTGAAAATATTTTAAAGGAAGAGAAAAGAAAACAGTAAGAATTAATAAAAGAAGACCCATTTTTTTTTTTGTTGTGGTTGAAACAAGGAAAAAAAAATAATTGAAGATTTCAAAATTTAAAACTCAAAGATTAAATACAATTAACTTTTTGAATGATGCAAGATATTGTCAGATATTTCACTCACAATTGAGTCACATAAGATTTTTTAAATGTTTTAAAATAAACTGTCAAACATTGGGACTGAACCCGGAACCATGTGGTTGAGAAGCAAACTTTTTACTACACAGCCCTACCTGTACTTATACAACTGTTACACGAAGAACTACTAAATTCAAAATATTTCAGAAATAATACCTTTTGGTTGACAAGAGAATTAAAATAATGGTAAAAACTATAGAAAGTGAACTTATGTATATTTTGTTTACATACACTGAATTGTATAAAATATAAACACATAAAAAATGTCTATCAGAGCACCATCCAAGCGTGATCATTGCCAGAGCACCAGTTGTCTGGCTTCCATGCCGGTGGCACGTAAATAGCACCATTTGAGCATGATCATTACCAACGTCGCCTTCCCGGCACTTGTGCCAGTGGCATGTGAAAAGACATTTGAGCGAGTTCGTTGCCAGTACCGCTGGACTGGCTCCTGTGCAGGTGGCACGTAAAATACACCATTTCGAGTGTGGCCATTGCCAGTACCTCCTGACTGGCCTTCGTGCCGGTGGCACGTAAAAGCACCCACTACACTCTCGGAGTGGTTGGCGTTAGGAAGGGCATCCAGTTGTAGAAACTCTGCCAAATCAGATTGGAGCCTGGTGTAGCCATCTGGTTTCACCAGTCCTCAGTCAAATCGTCCAACCCATGCTAGCATGGAAAGCGGACGTTAAACGATGATGATGATGATCACATTATTTAATATCTGTCTCCAGTCACTTTTCCTTTGTGTTTTTTTTTTATGCAAATCATTAATTATCAAGAGTAAGGGAAAGAAAGGAATCAAACCTACTCAAATATTGCTATAAGGCCATCACTTGGTGAGGTCTTCCGGCCAGACAACAGAGCTTGCAACCGACTAACACTCTGAGTAGCAGTTGATATAGGTGTGATGTTGGGATCTTTCTCTTTCAGATAGCGCCGTCCTGTCAAAGGGGTTGGTGGTGCAAGACTTCGTGTCTGCAGAAGAAAAAATAATGGATTTAACAAGAAAGAACAGTAAATGGAAATGATAATAAATAAGATGAAATATCAAATCAAAACCAGTTTAGCCAATGAGCTAATAATACAATCATTGACAAATAACATTTATCCTGCATAAAATAAGGGAGCTTCTACACCAGTGTTTTTTGACCATTTTGTACCTATGGACCTTTGATTCTTATTTTACTTGGGTGGACCCTCTTAGCCATTCAATCTTTTAAAAAATCCCATTATATTTTTGGAACTTAATATTTTTAAGAATAGCATTAAAAAAAATTGTCAAGATATTTGGTGTATTGAAGAAGTATATGCAATTTATTGCACATAAATTTTAATAAAACAAATCTTATGTGGATTGAGAACCACTGTTTTACACAGTCAATCAACTTGCTAGAATAGCAGCTAAATCTCAAATCATATCCTAGAAACCTCAAAAAAAAAAAAAAAGGGGGGACAGTCAAGGCTAGAATGCTTTTGATCATAGGCTTGCGCAATCATGATAAACCCAAGGCTAAGTAAGCAAAACCCTATCGTTCATCAGTCAGTAAGGGCACTTGAACATAATCCAACAACCTGCTTAATAGGAAACCAATAAGAGAGCCTCTACATGGCTGCTCAACCACCAGAAATAGCAACCAAAGTCAGCCTCAAATTACATGCTAATTATCCTAATCATTTTCTCACACTCATTTTTCCACTCTTGCATGGATTGAACAGTTCTTTTCCTTCATAGGATTTCACTACTTGCTACTATCCTTTACCATCTCGTTTGTGAAATTCAGTGTCCTAAGATCATTGGACCTCTTACTGCTAACTACTCCTGTGCATTCACTAAATAGAAAGTCCTTTCTGCACCTCTTGTGTACCATTGGTTGTACAGTAGGTAAACTGTATGGAATCCATAACTATTCTGTTTACACATACTGAGCATGGTCATTCTTCAGATGACAGTAATCCTTCTTCCTAACTAAACATTTCTCATTTAAGGCCTGTTTATTCTAAGCTTTGCCTCCACATTTGGTATTTCTTTAATTCTTCAACAGAATCAGTCATGAAGTGTTGGTCATTAGTATACAGAAGATCCTATAGTCAGCTGGTCTTTAAACACTTTCATAAGGCCTGGGAAACTGTAATAAACTGGAGAGGGTCAAGAGGGAACCTACTTGCATTCTAAATTTCTCGCTGAACTCATTGACCTACTGAAAAGCAACCACCAAACTACAGAGCACAGTACCCTGTCAGATCTCATCTCCAGATCAACAAATACTAGGTGTAGTGACTTGCTCTCAACTTGTCTCCTGAGAAAGAGAGACACAAGTGGTATCCTACCTTGGCACAAACCCATACCTTAAGTACTAAGCCTATCACTTAACTGGTTTTTCATACAGTAGTCACCCTTGGGAAAATTTCCAATGCGAATCTAGCAGTCTGATGTTCTATGCCATTAAGTTTACTATAACATGCAGAATCATTACACCATCCTCTTTCCAAACAATGTTGTTCCAATGCCAACTTCCAGTCATAAAGTTGCTACAAGTTACTTATACATTCCTTGTTACCACCTTTCTACAGAAATACAATACCTTTGCTTTAATTAATACTTAAAATAACAAAGGATTTAGCAAGATAACTTTGTCATTATTACGAAGCTGGTGTTTCAAACATAAATGAGCATGATAAAATTTAGACAGAAGGTTTTAACTTACATAATTTGAAAATAAGCGTTTATATCATAGAATCAGGAGCTGTTCCAGCAGGCTAGTATCAAAAGAGTTAAATTAGCCTCATTCTCTTCTGAATTTACATTTTTATTATCTTTCTCATTTTGTCATTTTATTCTTTTAATTATCCATATTCTGAACCCATTCTCATGTTAGATGGTTTTCTAATTTAAGGTTTCAGCCGTTCATTGCTTCATTAAGCAGCAACGAATGGTTCATAACATAGCTTTTTCTTTTCTTTTTTTTTTTTGAGGATTGATGTTAGATATCCTTCCAAAAATAGATTCCATGATGCAAGAATGAATGACTCTAGTATCCTTCCAAAAATAGATTCCATAATGATGCAAGAATCAATGATTCTAGCTTTAACGAAACATCAGTCATAATCAATAATCATTCAATCACTCAAAAAGTTGTCATTCAAATCCCATAAAATAAATAATTCTTATAAACACTCACTTCATCCAAATGTTGGTGAATACTCCGATCCATTGGAATTCCATCGGAAAAATCCGACTGATTTCTAGGAGTTCCAATCTCTTCAGTGGCGTAATTTTCCAAGAATATTGTTTCATCAAAATCTCCTACTCTTAAGACATATTCCCCATAAGCACGGTTGATTGCTTTGCTGTAATAAAGGTGGAAAACACATTGAAACAATCTTTCTTGAAGTGGGAAAAAAAAGGCAAGATTTGGGGGGGGGGGGGTTATTAAGAGATGAAATTATGTCATTTTTTTTAAAATTAAAATCTGGAAACAAGAAATCCTCCATAGTATTGCAAAATATATTTTCAACTGAACAAATTATATATTTAGAAATACAAATGCTTTCCTTCCATGTAAAGGCATCTCACACCCATACCCTTACTTTCCTTTTACCCCCACACTTGTGCCCATTGCCACTCCTTACTTACATATATATATGTATGTATGTATGTATATATAAAGGAGACCACTAGGTGGACTTCTAATGTGCTAGAAGAAGATCACATGTAATGTGTCTACTAAGACCGAATTGTTCTCGAAGGAAATACATATACAATAATCCTTTGAGATGTCAGATATTTTTCTGAATCTCCTTGATTCTTTTAATGTGCTTGTTCCCTGGTATTAAATTGATATTAATTAATATCCAATTTTTTACCCTAATGTTTTAATTTTATATATATATATTATGTAAGATATGTTAGATGTATGAAAACCATCTAAGGGATAGATGTATCCAGAGGCACTCCTGGTAATTACGTCTGTATGTATGTATGTATGGTCCTTGTTATATGGTATACAGTAGTGGGTAAATGAAAAGTAAACCGTAGTTTAATGTATATAAAGACGATAAGAAAACGGAGAAATAAATAACAATGAGAAGTGGATCTTTGGTGTTATAAAGCCGTTATTTAATTAATTAAGTAAGATGGGAGTATGATAGAGTAATTTTACAGCTGTTTCCATATATCAGGCTGGAGTAAATATGTATTTACCTCATTGCAATTGATATACATCATCAGAACAAAGATAGCAAAGATAAGCAAAAGGGGATAGTGAGAAAGAAAGTGTAAAGAAAAAACAGGAAGAAGAAAATGTTCAATAATTTAATAGTCTTACATTTTAGTTAGGTTCAAAGTTCAGTGAATCCGTTGTATGGTAGATGAGAAGAGAGTTAGTTGAATCTAAGGTCTTGTAATTAGTTATTAACATAGCTTACATGTGTCTGTATATATATGTGTCTGCGCTTTAAGGACTGTGATATGCAGGACACTGACTGGAAGAACAATGTCTGTCATCGCCACGGATGGAGGAAGCAGGTTAAGGAAGGGATCGACACTTTTGAGAGAGCACGTATCCAGCATGAAGAACTTAAGCGAGCTGCGCGAAAGCACACGGCTCGTATAGTGAATGGGGAAAGCTTAATCTGCAATGTTTGCAGTCGTGTATGCTTGTCAAGAGCAGGGCTCATTAGCCACCAACGGAGCTGCAAATGCAAAATATAAGTTAGTCCTAGAGCGCACAATGTTCCTGAAGGTCGGCAATGGTCTTCCTCGGTCACGAGTGGTCGGCCATCATCATATATATATAAACACATACATATATGTATATACACTCACGTGTGTGTGTGTGAGTGTGTATGTATATATATATATATATATATTTATATACATATATATATACACACACACACACACACACACACATATATATATATCATCATTGTTTAACGTCTCACACACACACAATGAACTTTCAGTTTCTGTCTATCAAATTTCACATGTCTTTGGTCAGCCCTTCTCAAGTGCTTAAGGTACTGTACAAAGGTACTGACACCAAAACCATATGCTTGCATCTATAAAACATATAAAACATAAAAATCAAACTTACAAATTAGCTTCAAAGTTTCCAGTGTCCAACACACCAGCTAAGTTACTTTCGTTGCCCCTTAATATCTGGAAAAGAAAACAAAAACACAATGGAAAAACTTTAAGAATAATTTTTATATTGTTGTTGTTGGCACTCTGTCACTTACAATGTCGAGAGTTCCAGTTGATCCGATCAACAGAACAGCCTGCTCGTGAAATTAACGTGCAAATGGCTGAGCACTCCACAGACACGTGTACCCTTAACATAGTTCTCGGGGATATTCAGCGTGACACAGTGTGACAAGGCTGACCTTTTGAATTACAGGCACAACAGAAACAGGAAGTAAGAGTGAGAGAAAGTTGTGGTGAAAGAGTACAGCATGGTTCACCACCATCCCCTGCTGGAGCCTCGTGGAGGTTTAGGTGTTTTTGCTCAATAAACACTCACAATGCCCAGTCTGGGAATGAAAACCACGATCCTATGATCGCGAGATCGCTGCCCTAACCACTGGGCCATTGCGCCTCCACAATGACAGCATAAAATTTCATTGCTCCTATGTGAAATTGCTCTGCTTTATGAGTTTTTTGCTTTACAAGCGATCTTCAGGAACAAATTGACTCATATATCGAGGCATTGGCAAAATATGAACATCACCAAGCATAACCATATTAGAAAATGCATTACATATGCATGCATGTGTTTGTTCATGTGCATGTAAATGTGTTCGTGTGGATGAAGACATGTTAATGAGTAGGTGTGCATGTTTGTATGAACATCTGTGTGTGCAAACATGTATCTATACAAGTGTGCGTAGACTGGATATTTGGAGAAAAATCAAAAGAAGGAAAACAAGCAGCTTACAGGCTCCCTGAACATTTGCTTCAAAGGGAGTTTCCTGAAAAGTTCTTTCAAATAGGGCTTCCAGTGATGTTCTTTAATTGTCTTAGCATCCACAACAAGTCCGTTGTGTTTCTCACAAAGAAGTTTTATGATACACGGAGCTTCAGATGGAGGTTTCCAGTCTTTGTTATGAAAATTCTCAGGAAGTCCTAAATTATTTAAAACAAAACAAGAAAAAAAAAAAGTGACATTCAATTACTTCTGTTTGATTATTATAGGAAATGCTGTACATGAAAGGAACTTACCAGCTTTGCATATTTATTTATTTTTGATTGTGTGGGGGAAGAGCAAACTTTAATTAGTGTTGTCGCTGAGCCAGTGAATGTTTGACCTACTAGAAATAGCAGCCATCCCCCAAATATGCTCAGTTGTCTTTGAAAAAAAAAGTAAGGATTGAGGCATTGGATAAATGAAATCCTGGATATACAAAAAAGACAGGATAATCTTATGGGGTTGAATAATCTTTGATCACAAACAGAGCTGACCTGGGGTTAAACAACTGCAATGCTAACAACAGCAAACAACTAAATTTTGAGATGAATTATCATCATCATTGTTATTATTATTAGTATTCTTAAGGTGGCAAACTGGTAGAATCAGCATGCTGGACAAAATGTTTAGCAGCATTTCATCTCACTTTACATACTGAGTTCAAATTCCACTGAAGTCAACTATGCCTTTCATCCTTTCAGGGTCAATATAATCAAACAGCCCCCTCCCACAGAATTTCAGGCCTTGTGCCTATAGTACAAAAATTATTATTATTATTGAGTGAGAGAGTAGTGAATGCCATCAAAGTGACACTGGGGTAAAATATACGAAGCCCACTATACCCATCATGACTACCTGTCTGATAAGAGTACACCAGGCGCATGCATCACAACCATGTGTGCGCGACATGGTGATCTCATATCAAGATAAACAACGCATGACCTTGCAAGTGGGACCCAGTTAGAATTTTCTTCAGGTCAAGTAGCCCATCCCATTCAAATGGTCCTTAAATAAGGGTTGTTTAAGGAAACATCCATATTTCCAGAGGTGAATTATTCAAACCCCAAAGAATTCCTCTCAACACATGGCTATGATGCTCCCCCACTACTTCTACTCATGATCAGAGATGCACATATCATCAGCCACCAAGGGACATGCTCAACTGGTTATGGTCAAGCAACTGACAAGCAAATCTGAGGTATTGAGCAGAATATTTACAGTAGCCCATCTTTTATACCAAAACAAAACAATGGACATGATAACACTTCCAATCAATTAAGATCAGAAGCCATATGAGCCACTGCCTGGTACTGCACCAGGGCTTTTATTATTATTATTATTATTATTATTATTCAGTAGTTTTATTTTTATAACGTGCTTTCACTTCACTACCGAGCGCAGCTCTGTGCGCCTTGGGTATGTGCTGTGGTTTGCTGTGGTGCTCTTATGTTTACTGTATTGAAAGTGTTTTGCGTAGAATGTGTGCAGTACCCAGTAGTGCAATTTTCTGTATGTTATATATATTTGTAAGTCCTGCTATTTTTGTTATGTATTTGTCTGAATATTTTTTTATTATACCTAAGGCACCTACTATGATAGGAATTGTTTCTGTTTTTATTATTATTATTATTATTATTATTATTATTGGCAGAATTTTTAGCATGTTGGACAAATTGCTTGGTTGCATTTCTTCTGGCTTGATACATTCTGAGTTCAAACACAGCCAAGATTATCTTTGCTTTTCATGCTTTTGGCAACAAAATAAAGTGCCAGTCAAATACTGGGGTGACAGTAATAGACTTGCCCCTTTCCCTCGAAATTACTGACTGTGTGCCAAAATTTGAATGTATTATTATAACTGTAGGAAAAAAAAAAAAAAAACATGTCTTCTTAAATATTTTCTTAAGGAACTCCTTTCAGAACATTCTGGGTTGTCATTTTCAGACATCTTAAACAATCTTATTGTGTTTTACATACAATCAAAAATGGCTTTCTCTCAGAAAATTCAAATGAATGCGAGAGCACAGAAAAGAAACACAAAAGAGAGAAAGAAATTTAACTACAAAAGACATAAAAAGTCCACAGAGGAAAAATTACTCTTTATCAGATAGCAGTGACTAATGTCACTTATCTGTTAAAGAGTCATCTCAAACATCTGCAGCATTATAAGAAACAAAAACAACAATGCATACATGCACACACACATTTTACCAAATGAAGAAACAGTGAAAAGATATTGATTTCTTTTTCACCACCACCACCACCAACAAAGATACTGAACATGAACCACCTGGCCAAGAAAAATAAACTATGTATGGTAGTTATTTTTTTTAACTAAGAAAAGTACATCATTGCCAGAATTCTTTGCCCACAAGCAACAGACACAAGAGGAAAGTTGTCTATTTCTAGAATGCCAAAATACAGCACAGGTTTCTTCATGCCCTCAATAGAACAATTGTAGGTGGTTAATGTGTAGTGTAAAAGAAACAAAATGCTAAGATACATATGTTTGTGTATACTACAAACCTAATATTACAAAATGGCAAAAAGAATTACCTTTTTGGTGGGGAAACTAAAAATGAAAGGACCTTAGAAAATGCTTTAATGTAATTAAAACTATCAGTCAGTTTAACTATTTAGCATTCACATTATTCTGTGAAATGTAATGCTTATTTATTTACATTGTTTTGAATTAATCATGCATTCCCTTGTAGCTTTGAGATTTCAATGCTGTAATTATTTAATATCTAGAATGACATTATAGGATAGATGGCAGAGGCCAGATCTGGCCAGTTTGAACATAAAACAGGTAGAATATTTTGGCTGGATATTGCCTGTTTGAATGCTAAAGAGTTAAGGCTTATGGAACCATATGGCTAGTTTTTAAAAGAAAGGAAGCAAAGAAATCCAAATCAGTGCATGCATATATTAAGTTGGCACTCTGTCGCTTACGATGACGAGGGTTCCAGTTGATCCGATCAACGGAACAGCCTGCTCGTGAAATTAACGTGCAAGTGGCTGAGCAATCCACAGACACCTGTACCCTTAACGTAGTTCTCGGGGATATTCAGCGTGACACAGTGTGACAAGGCTGACCCTTTGAAATACAGGCACAACAGAAACAGGAAGTAAGAGTGAGAGAAAGTTATGGTGACAGAGTACAGCAGGGTTCGCCACCATCCCCTGCCGGAGCCTTGTGGAGCTTTAGGTGTTTTCGCTCAATAAACACTCACAACGCCCGGTTTGTGAATCGAAACCGCGATCCTATGACCACGAGTCCGCTACCCTAACCATTGGGCCACTGCGCCTCTGCATGCATATATATATATCTGGATTAACACAATATGAGGCCTACAGCCAAAGATATCAGATATGACTAAACCTTGCTTGCTGTTACACTTTTGCAGCACAATACAAACAGGTGATGCATGCCAAGGAAATGACATATAGTCAGGTGGCATCTCAATGCATATACAACCCCTGAATAATAACAAAGAAATACACCAGAACTGTGCCATATCAAATATATGAAATGAAGCACCATAAGACTGGTGTGCTGGCCAGAAAGCTTAGTTACTATACATATGACAGGATTGTTTGAAGGCTCTCTGCCCTGAAGAACTCAAAAAGTGGAGAAAGGGAGAACAACAGAGCCAGCAGCAACAAGAGAATCTAGAGCAGGGGTTCTCAACCGGGGTCCATGTGGCCCTTGAGGGTCCATATAAAACTTTCTTGTTAAAATTTATGTACAACAAATTGCTTATACTTCTACAATACACAAAATATTTCAACATTTTTTTATACAATTCTTAATAATATTTAATTACTAGCAGAAATACCTGGCGTTGCCCGGGTTAAAGAGAATAATGAAATCTAAAAACGCCGTCTAGACTACGCATCATCTTTATATATAGAGATGTATATACACACACGCACCCAAACACACGTATATATATGTATATCAATATAAATATATGAAAGTCAATGAAGCTTCGTAAAAGAAGGTGATCATGTACATACTTTCTTGCTGTTGTGATTATAACACCTCGTTGTAAACTATGTTCCTTGTTTTCCCTTGTGAAGCATATACAAATAGGTTTTTTTTTTTGCTGCCCACTCTTGAGCAGCCAACATACAGTTGTCCATGTGAGAAGCAGGGCTCTTCCAAGAGAAGACCAGCTACAGACAGTGTTTGATCCTGAGATTTGTTTATGGACATGGCAAAAGTCACACGAAGGGGGAATTGTAGTCTTCTGAATGTAAAAGGAATGTCTGCTCCTGATGGAGTAAGAGGAATTCTTGGAATAAAGACGTCATCCCCTTTTGCACATCCAGAAAGAATGGTAGCCTCGATAACGTGTGACATCATTTTCTAAATAATGCTCATCTGTTATGTTCGGGTTAAAATTTCATCAACATCAAAAATATATGAATTTTCATGGGAGTTATGGCTGTTATGCAAAGAATATAATTTCCAAATTTCATAAAGATCCATTCAGTACTTTTGACGTAGTTTTGGATAAGAAAACAAATGACTAATGTGTGTGTTTGTGTGCATGTGATGGGTGTATATATGTATAGATATCTGTATGCATGTATATATGTATATATGTGTACATATTACATGTACATCTATATATATATATATATATATATATACATCTACACATATGTATACATATACATGTATGTAGAGATCTATATATATATATATATATATATATACATACATATACGTGTACATCTATATGTATACATATACATCTCTCTCTCTCTCTCTCTTTCTCTCTCTGAAAGTATCTGTCATTACAGTATCGAAATGGTGTACATATACATGTATATGTATACATATACATCTCTGTCTCTCTCTTTCTGTCTCTCTCTTTCTCTCTTTCTCTCTCTCTCTCTGTGAAAGTATCTGTCACTACAGTATCGAAATGTGATTGTTTCAGTTAGTGGAATAGTTTCATTTTTAAAGTGAAAGTATTTGACATGAGTGTTTTTGTTTCACTTTTGACACTTAATACTTGAATAGTGGAGGAGATATTATGTTGCCGTGTGCTCGAACTCTGCAAGAAGTTAATAATTTTTTTTGACTAAAACACAACTGGAACCCTAAGTAAGGCATGTGTAAAATTTGAATGAAATTGGTTGCGTAGTTCTCAAGTTTTAAGGATTCACACAGACAGACAGACACACATTCTCATTTTTATATATATATAGATAAAGATACAGTAAGATTTTTTTTTTATATACACATCAAAAGCTACATCCTATAGAGTAAAACAGGAATCAGAGGGGTCCATATACAGAAAATGGTTGAGAACCATCGATCTAGAGGTTACTGTTACCAGAATACCACCAGTTACAGCTCAGAAGATAGATGGAAGCTTTGCTCCATCTTTAATCCTAGAAGCCCTTTCCATCAAGTAGCTCCACCTTGACATAACGAGATGGAAGAGAACAATGAACAGGGAGCAGAAAATTGCTAAGGATGGTAGAAAACAAAAACGAAATAGATAAAAGACCTCCCCCAAAACAAGAATGGACTTACGTGGAAGGTGACTAAAACATCCAAAAGTAAACCCAGCCTCATCACCTTCACAAGATCATACTTTTACAGTGCTTCATATGGAAAATAAAGAACTGATGAGAAACTCAGGGGGAATTTATAATGAGATGGGCTCCAATTATGTGAAGCATGCAGAAGATAAGCTGCAATGAAAACCATCCTTGAGTGCAACACAGGACTTTATCAAAATCGCAACAGAGACATGGGCTCTTTTTCAGATGTTCCAATACCATAATTGATTAATTAATTAATTTTGAGACAGTACCTGGGGGAGGGAGATGATCAGAGTTGCGGGGGGAAGCCCTGATCTGTCCCAGGAGGCTGTATGTTTTCCTTAAATTATATCACTTCATCTGTGCATATATGCATGTGTATGTGCATGTCTGTGTGTGTGTGTGTGTGTGTGTACACACACACACATTTATTTTGTGTAATTCAGAGTGGTTGGCGTTAGGAAGGGCATCCAGCTGTAGAAACTCTGCCAAATCAGATTGGAGCCTGGTGTAGCCATCTGGTTTCACCAGTCCTCAGTCAAATCTTCCAACCCATGCTAGCATGGAAAGCGGACGTTAAACGACGATGATGATGAATCAAAACCATCTTAATATCACAACATGTGTAATGTTTCCAGCTCTTCTCTCATTTTTATATAACCCCATTTTGCTTATTCCCACATATTTTTTTAACACCTTCTTGGACCTTTATTGTACTAATAAATGGGTAAATCAAGCTACAATCAAACTGACAAAGCCAAATCATTTTCTATTTCTCATATCAAGAATTAAATAATGTTAACTAGTTTGTCCTAGACAAACTAGTTAACATTAATCTCTAACTTTTGTGCAAGGGCACAAATTTCTGTGAAGAGGCTATATTCAATTAAATCATGGTATTAGCTTTCATCAATTCCTGAAAGGTGAAAAACGTAAATTTGACTCTGGTTGGATTTAAACTCAGAATGGAAGCACAATTCAGCAAACCCAATCCATTAAGATTACATTAGTCAAATAAATACATAACCCCCATCAGACTTACCTGCAAAACTGTGGTTGAGAATATCTTTACGTCCAGCAATCAAGGCATTTGCATAACACCAATCAATGCAGCACAGCAATAAATGATAGGAGTTAACCAGGTCATCACTGATTGCTGGAAAATGGCCTGTAGAAAGTAAAGAAGAGTTTGAACAGAGACCCAAATAACACCGAAATTCTTGGATACACACACGTGTATATGTATATATATATATATATATATATATATAATAATAATAATAATATTAGGGACAAAATCCAAAATTACATGTAAAAACTCAATTAAAATCAATTTATAAAAAATTAAAATTAAATTGAGCTTTATAGATAAAATATAACTTGGTTATTTTCCCTAAAACTATATATTTTATATATATATATATATATATATATATAAAATTAATGCTTGTTTTTATGTTCAGTTATAAACAATCCTACATTAGTCTGACAGGATACTCTATACTTTAGTACAGTACAAATTTATTACTCTTAAACAAGAATATTGTTGACAGCGACTTCAAAGTTTCAGCCAGCTAAGCCATCATCAGACTGTGTGTGTGTGTGCGTACACATGATAGGATTCTTTCAATTTCCATCTACAAAATCCACTCACAAGGTTCTGGTTGACCCAGGGTTATAGATGAAAACATGCCCAAGGTGCCATTCTATGAGACTGAATCCAAAACAACATGGCTGGGAAGCAACCTACACTTACATAAAAGATAAAAGGCTATCAAGACAGAACTAAGTACTTGAAGGAAACCACAAAGAGAATGTTCCTTTATAATCAGACACACCACTAGAGTTGAATTTCAACTAGAGTTTATTTTGTGGATAAAATAAATACTAGTAGTGTGTTACTAACATCTCAGTAATGTTTCAGTTGATTCAAGTGACTACACCATTTCCCTAAAAATTTTGCAGCCTTGTGCCAGACAGACAACAAAAAAAAAAAGAAAAGAAAAAGCCATTTCACGTGATATTTACTAACACTGAAAAGTTTTAACTTCTTATTTCCTTTTCCTCCAAAAAAAAGGATTCATGCTTCGTTAATGTTGTTCCTTTGTTCTTTTTTTTTTCCTTCCTCGGAGTTGGTATATTTACTGTTCATTTCTAGTATTTTATGCTGTTTTTCAACCTTGCTGAATTTTCAATCCCACAAGAGTTTCCAATTTCCTGCTCTGGAACCATGGGGTTACACTTCCATTTCATGGTATAAGTTTAGGCAATACTTGTTAATTGTACACCACATTCAGTGCTGCATTTAGCCATTTTATCTAATTACATTTTTGTTGATGGCTCTATAAATATATAACTGTTTCACCACCAAGCAAAAAACAGTATTTGCAATCAGATCAGATTATAAACTTTCAACTCTTCAAGTCAACTCCTAATGTAGCTATATATTATGTTCATATTTTGTACCCATATTCAATGACTGACTGGAAATATTCACTCAGCTTATCTTTCAACCAACAACCCTCGTTTAAAAACCAAAAATAATATATCTGAAAATTAACAATTGTTGACATTGAACAAACTGAAAACTTACCTTTGACCTGTACAAACATTGTCCAACAGAAAGAAAATAATTCTGTCACAGAACAGGGCAATTTACTGAAACAAAGAGAGAAAAAAACTATATAAATTCAAGAGACAGATGCAAACAGAAATATACTAGATCTAACACGTGTATTACAATACTTACAAATCAGAAACGGATTGATGTTTATAATTAGCCCTACTGTTGATTTCACTTGAAGTATCTTTCGCTATGTCATTCATATTCCTTATTTAACAACCCCTCAAAGATTGCTACACTACTTGGTTTCACTATTGCCAACAACAAGTACATCATTGTCATTTTGAACATATTTCAACATCTTGATTCCTATGAATGCTCTTCATTATGATTCAGAACATGGCATACATCTAATCTTCATAGTGCAGAACCTCAGTTAACCTCCTACACAAAGTCAGATAAATTCAGCGCCTTGCTTCTGGATATCGTTACTAGCTACTCGTAACAATGTCTTAGTTTTGTTCAAATCAATTTAATAAAGCCCAGTATTTTACTGGTATTTTGCTTATCAACCCTAGAGAGATGAAAGGTAAAAATCAACCCCAATGGGATATGAACTCACAACATGATTGCTTCAAATTTTAGCACAAAGTCAACAATTTTAGTGGGAAGGGTAAAGCTAACAACATCAACTCCAGTACTTGACTGGTACTTTATGTTATTGACCCTAGGCAAGTTGACCTCTCCAGTATTTAAACTCAGAACATAAAGAACCAGAAGAAATGTCACTAAGCATTTTGTCCAACACACCAATGATTCTGTTGGCTCACCATCTTGAACTCAAGGATTATAGAGATGTAACAGATACCACTAGACAATTGTACAATCTTCCCTCTCTGTATTATAAGTATCACCTTGTGCTTTTCAAAAGTTTTGCTTAACAGAAAGATCAGAGAACTTGCATCTGTTCTTTTTACTTGTTCTTGGTTTCAGGTCTGTACTGTCCCAAGCCAATTCATTAATTGCTATTTTATATGAAATGGATAAATTCCTCAATGGAGAAGGCAATGGTGTTCTTCCTATCACAACTAACAATTCATTACATTTTCCAATAAGTATAAAACCAATCCACCTGTCAATATTAAAGTTCCTTTTACAAATAAGTATGGTGACCATTAAAATCCACCAAGATGACAAAATCACTACCATCTATTCTCAAGGAAGCTGCATAAGAGCCTCATAAAGACTGATTCTTTTGCTCAGACACCAACCTTATATTTGGGACATAAAATTTAGAGAGGTTGCTCACAATGCTTATTTACCATCAGTCAGAGTTTAATCATTGTATCATTTGATCTAGCTACCTCATTTATCCCAGCTGCCCATTTTTCTGCAAAAATATACTTAAGCAAATATACAGAAGTCAACAAGAGAGTCTCTACATCAGCCATTGGTAAACTGTAGCCTATGAGACTTTCTGAATTACATGCCTAATGAAAAATTACCTTAAATTTTTTTTAATGCAGCCTGCCTGATAATACAATCCTCTTCTAAAAAAAAAAAAGTACCCCATGCCTGCTCTACACGGTCATTTGATCAAATAAATGCAGCAGCCAAATCTATCTCAAATGACACCTTAATGTTTTGAAAAAAGGATGAATATACCTAGCTGTATGCTTATACATTCATATTTATGCCCATTTCTCTATCCTAGCACAGGTTAGACAAATATATTATAGAGGTATTGTTTTACAGTTGGATGCTCTTCCTGTCACTAACCCTTGCCAGTTTTTCAAATAAGGAATCTTATTTAACATGTCTTTGGAGGAACAAAATAAGTAGATGATTCGTCAACAGAAGTGACAACACTACTCACAGCAAGCAGCTTCCATAGGACCCAAACGTAAACACAGACATATACATACGCGCACACAATGGACTACTTTAAGTTTCTGTCTACCAAGTTCCCTTAACCCATAACCTCCCGTAATTCTATTAACTGGAATTTTTTTATGAAACTTTGATTTCTAGCATAAAATAGCCTTAGAAACATGCTGGAATGATCAAAATAATATTTTAAATAGAAATAAGCAAGATATTGGATGAAAAATTAGCAAACATCATTTGAATATCAGAGAAATATACCTAGTAGAT
This sequence comes from Octopus bimaculoides, assembly GCF_046866305.1. NCBI lineage: Eukaryota > Metazoa > Mollusca > Cephalopoda > Octopoda > Octopodidae > Octopus > Octopus bimaculoides. The sequence goes on from NC_142931.1 coordinate 116,724,146, forward strand.
ATAGCAAAAAGGTTAGATATGTGTAAATATTGACAGAAATATTGACGAAATTTGTAATTTTTAAGTGATCTCATATGAGATCACTGGTAGGTAATGGGTTAAAAGGCTTAAGTTGGCCCAGGGCTATAGCAGAAAAACTCAGACCTAAAGCGCTGCATAATGGAACTGAACCCAAAATTTGGTTGGGAAGTAGCATATAAACAATAAGATGGGATGATAATGGCTGGATTATCTTTAACCATGAGCCTGATCAGAGTTGAACAACAACAACAAATTCAGAAATAACTGAAACATTCTTCAAAGAAATATCATTTTTGAAAGCAGTAAAAATGTAATCATATAAATAATGAAAGAATTTACCGTTGTTTCCTGCTACGGTTATACCGTGGTTGGACTGAGGCACTGTTGAAAACATCATAGAATATTGGCCGGTACTTTTTGAAAGTCACTGTAGATACTGAAAAGTTCCTCTCAAGACGTTCAATCTTATCTCTGAAATCTTGAGGCAAACTTGCCATGTTCAACCATTTCTTCATTTTGCTGAAGAAATGAATCAAGCTGGAAATAAAATTTTTGAAAATTAATCCTTTAGCAGTTAAACTGATCAAATCTGGTCCAAATATTCCACTTTTTTTATGTTTAAACAGGCTAGATCTAACTTCTCACACCTCTCCTACAAGGTCATTCTAAAAATATACAATCACATCATCAAAATCTCAAAACTACGAGATAATGCAGTGGTTTCTAAAGTGGGAAAAATGGGGTGATAATGAGGTGACCAAAATGGGGCAATAGATGCAAAAACAAAAATAATAAAAAAAAAATAAATAAAGGGCTAATTAGGTTAAGCTTCATTTGTGAAATACTGTTGTTTTGAAATTGTTGCAAAAAAATGGTCTATGTCTGTGATGATGAATAGGGGAATGGGGGGTACTAGGTATGTGGCCTTAAAACCAAGGGAGCAGCAGCCTGTAAAAGATGGAGAACCACTGAGATAATGCAAGATTAATTCAAAACATTCTGAATAAGAAAGCATTGCATATGACAGAGTAATCTGAACGCTAAAGAGTTAGAAAAACAAAAAATTTTTTTCAATGTCAGGAATGAATGACAGCCATAAATGAACCAGATTTAAATCCTTGCTTACCTACCGCAATTATACAAGAGGGTTTTATTCTTTTATTCTTATTTCAGCCATTTAGTCAAAGAACTCGACCCCTAGACTTATCCTTTGTAAGCCTGGAACTTCTATCGGTCTCTTTTGCTGAACCGCTAAGTTATGGGGACATAAACACACCAACATCAGTTGTTAAGCGATGGTGGGGAGACAAACACAGACACACAAAATGTATGTGTGTGTGTATATATATATATATATATATATATATATATACATACACACACATATAACAGGTTTCTTTCAGTTTTCCTCTACCAAATCCACTCACAAGGTTTTGGTCGGTCCGAGGCTATAGTAAAGGACATTTGCCCAAGGTGTAATGCTGTGGGACTGAACCCAGAACCACGTGGTTGGGAAGCAAGTTTCTTACCACACAGCCACACCTGCATAAAATCTGTGTAAAACAGAATGAAAAAGCAAAAATCTCAGCTCCAATACTTCGATGTATGTATAAAGACAAATTTTAGGAGCACACCAAGAATTACATGTGACGAGAGAATCTCAACACAATCTTGTTTAATCTGCAAGAAATAGCACCCAATCTCACTCAACCCACATCCTACTGCCTTGAAAAGGCAAGATATATTGAACAGGAGTAGAAGCTCTATAGGTAGGGGTTAACCATTTATGTGCATACCTGAGCAAGGCTTTTCTTTCTCCTTTTTCTTTTTGTGAAAGACAAACACTTTCCTATACATGAAAAAGGGCCAATACAGCTTAGCACCAGTGTCATCACAAGTGATGACATCTATCTACACACTGTGTTTGTCTATCCGGTCAACATCTACACACTGTGTCTCTCTATCCGGTCAACATCTACACACTGTGTCTGTCTATCCAGTCAACATTTACACATTGTGTCTGTCTATCATCCAATCAATATCCACACTGCCTGGGACAGATACTGCAAGGCATCTCATCCAATCCCACAACAGCTCCACCAATCCACTGCCCAGGACAGGTACATTTTTTTTTTTTATATATGAACACCAAAAAGATGCAACACAAAGTCAACTGCAGTGGGATTCGAAATCAGTACATAGAGAATTGGAAGAAATACCACAAGGCATTTTATCCAATATTCTCACATTTATTCCAATTCACCACCTTCATATTGGCCATAATCTTTTATCTTTTACTTGTTTTCAGTAACTGGATTGCAGCCATGCTGGAGCATCACACTGAAGGGTTTAGTTCAGGCATGGGAAAGCTTTTCAAGAAACAGGGTGCATTACAAAAAGATTCAAGGTAAATTTGAAGTAGGTGAGCCATTCAGAAAGTCCTTCAGGCTAAAGTCTGTACATGACTTGTTTAGTTGAACAAATCAACTCCAGTACATATTTTTTAGGTGCAGTACTTATTCTATCAGTTTCTTCTACTGAACTGTTAAGTTATAAAGACATAATCAAACCAACACCAGTTGTCAAGAAGTAGGGAGACAACTCAAAGAGACATATACACACCATGTGTGAGTATGCATGTGTATGTACATTCTGCCAAATTAGATTGGAGCCTGGTGTTGCCATCTGGTTTCACCAGTCCTCAGTCAAATCGTCCAACCCATGCTAGCATGGAAGGCGAACATTAAACGATGATGATGATGATAACAGGCCTCTTTCAGTTTTTGTCCACCAAATCCACTCACAAGGCTTTAGTCAGCCCAAGGCTTTAGTAGAAAAGACTTGCCCAAGGTTCCATGCAGTGGGGCTGAACCTGGAACCATGTGGTTGGGAAGTAAGCTTCTTATCACACAGCTACACCCATACACAACAGGTTTCCATACAATTTCCATTTACCAAATTCATTCACAATGTGTTGGTCAGCCTGGGGTTATAATAGAAGATACTTGCTCAAGGTGCCACAAAGTGGGTCTGAGCTAACATATCAACATAATGCACAAAAACCTTCAGATCAGTTTCCTCATTTCAAAAATAAACAAGTCCATGCTAATATCACCCATTAACAAATGCTAATGAAATGCAAGCCTACATGGGGGTCTGCATGCAAATGTCAATCTTCTAGAAATGACAGTCACATCTCATTCAAATTACATCTTTTGAAAAAAGAATGTGTATAATTAATAATACAGTTCAAGATATACAATGATTGAGGAAAAAAGCATAATGACAGATTGACCATCGCAAGAATATCTTTGACCATACATCAGTTTGATCAAGCAGTGAAGAGACTCATACACATCATCAGCATCGTTTAATGTCCACTTTCCATGCTGGCATGGGTTGGATGGTCTGACATGGAACTGGCCAGACTCCAATTGTCATCATCATGCATACAGAGTAACAAAGAAAACTGAACAATTTCTATGTTGTATATTATATCTTACAATATGAATTGGGAAAGTTTAACTGCCACTGGCACCAGAGGAGTTGTTCCCTATGACGACGACTAAAGACTCCCTCCCACCCTATATCTCAGTTCTCACTTTATTATGCCACTTGCACAAGAGAGATTAACTCCTTTCCACCCTATCTCAGTTCTTATTTACTCTTACTGCCCTCCTAGACAGATAACTTGTTATCAGTTGTTACAGGGTTACTCTCAATAGGCTTGCTTGGGGTAAGTGCTCAATTTTAAGGGCATCTTCATCATGAACTTAGCTACCAATCTGTGCCTGCTAAGAACAAAGGTTACCACTTTACAGTGTGTACTGGGTACTTTTTTCATGCCACCAGCATTAATGAGGTCACCAAGTAACTTGTATAAAAAAAAAAAAGAATAGCAAAATGCGCCCCCTGAACTACATTGAGGGAGTATTTGTGAGGGGGAAATGGCTTCACATTAGGTGCTGAGGGGCTAAAGTATGATAGAAGAGTAAACACTATGGCTACTGTACATTATACAAGGATGGGGGTGAAAGTAGCTCAAAGAAGCTTAAAAGAGTAGTGGCAGGGTACCAGATCAAACTCTTAAAGTACACACACATTTAAATATACATATACACACTCATACATACACATATATACACATACACATACACCCAACCCATGCTAGCATGGAAAAGTAGACATTAAAACGATGATATATACATATATAGGCCATGATGAATACCACAAGATATTGAAAATATGTATTCGCCTTTATATATTTAATTCTTTATATTGAACACTCAATATTTCATATATTCAATAAGACATATTTCATATATTCAATAAGACATTCAATACTTCATTTCATTGTACCATCCATTTTTATATTATATATTATATATTCCATATTCTATATCGCACATTAATTTTACAAGAATATAAATAAAACATAAAACAGACAGAGTTGGAACTCTTTTAAATAAAATAATATATTCCTCTATACACGATCATACAAAACCCTTTTTTTGTATTTATTTTTACTCACATATATATATATATATATACATATATATATATACACACACATGCATGTAAAAAGATTCCTTACCTAAAATCAGCTGTAGAAAGAAGCCGGGTCAGAGAAACACAATTCCCCTCCATGGTCCCTTGTCCAACTGTTGGAACCACACTCCGTCTGCAAGCTACGTAAGCAGCACATGCCAACCAATGTAATGGTTCCCCCTAAAATGTAAAAAGGAGATTTACAAATGTAAATAATAGCTATGCAGTTTAGAGGGAAAGAAACAATGGACAAAATTTCGCAGTAGAGAAAAAGAAAAGAGAAGACTGACCCAAAAAATTGAGAACAAAATACCTTCAAACATTTCTATAAAGAAATTATTATACATATTAGAAACAACATTAAATTAAAATACCAGTGTGTGTGTGTTGTCATTGTCATCATCATTATTTAATATCCATCTTTCATGTTGGTGTGAGTTAGAGAGTTTGGTAGCAGCTGGCAAGCCAAAAGACTGTACCAAGCTCTACCATCAACTTTGGCATGGTTTATTTATGGCTGGATACCCTTTCTAATAACCAACCCCTTCACAGAGTATACTGGGTGCTTTTTCTATGGCACCAACAAGGTCATCAAATAACTTGCAAAAACACCTCAACTAAGTGCAGAATAGTATTAAGGGAGGTGCCAAGCAATGATAGGTCAGAGTATGAATAGAAGGACAAAAACAGGTGTCTCACAGTAGAAAAGATCCAACAGTGTAGCGCTAACTGTAATAATTTGTCTCAGAGACACTTATTAAAGAGCTTCCTTTCGTTTGCTTTTTAATGCACAAGTCTCTTTGAGAAGATTCTCCGAAACTAAATATCACACTTCATGTTCTAAGTTCAAATCCTGCCCTGGGTTATCCAGGTGATAGACTTGTTGCCTGATTTAACATCACTACCTGAAACCAGTTTGTGGTGCAAAAAAGGATGGAGACCGATGGAACAACAGATATAACCAATAGTTCAAAGATGGGTACAGGAGTAACATAAGAAACAGGAATGACAACTGGACAATAATGGATCTAGATATATTAAATAATGAGATGGTCATAGCTAGAATGATTAGGGCTGACACAGATCAAAATAACAGTATATATAATATTCTAAAAGTGCATCCTGCCTTATCTTCGAAACACCTAGTTTTAGAATAGAGGCAGCTGATGAAGGAATAATTCCAAGTGGCTTGTTTATTTTCCTATGTGTTCGTTCTGTTGTCTGCAAACAAAGTCCGTTTTGTTTTTATGCTCCCGTTCATTTTTCTAACGTCCTGTACCCGATTATGCATCTATATATACATGTAGATGTAGGTATACATGCATGTGCCTATATATCATCAAACGCACGCATACATTTGCAAGTAAGTTTCAACTTTATATATATGTATATATATATATATATATATATATATATATATATATATATATATATATATATATGTATATACATATATATATATATATATATATATATACTAGCAGAAATACCCGGCGTTGCCCGGGTTAAAGAGAATAATGAAATCTAAAAACGCCGTCTATACTACGCATCATCTTTATATATAGAGATGTATATACACACACGCACCCAAACACACGTATATATATGTATATCAATATAAATATATGAAAGTCAATGAAGTTTCGTAAAAGAAGGTGATCATGTACATACTTTCTTGCTGTTGTGATTATAACACCTCATTGTAAACTATGTTCCTTGTTTTCCCTTGTGGAGCATATACAAATAGGTTTTTTGTTGCTGCCCACTCTTGAGCAGCCAACATACAGTTGTCCATGTGAGAAGCAGGGCTCTTCCAAGAGAAGACCAGCTACAGACAGTGTTTGACCCTGATATTTGTTTATGGACATGGCAAAAGTCACACGAAGGGGGAATTGTAGTCTTCTGAATGTAAAAGGAATGTCTGCTCCTGATGGAGTAAGAGGAATTCTTGGAATAAAGACGTCATCCCCTTTTGCACATCCAGAAAGAATGGTAGCCTCGATAACGTGTGACATCATTTTCTAAATAATGCTCATCTGTTATGTTCGGGTTAAAATTTCATCAACATCAAAAATATATGAATTTTCATGGGAGTTATGGCCGTTATGCAAAGAATATAATTTCCAAATTTCATAAAGATCCATTCAGTACTTTTGACGTAGTTTTGGATAAGAAAACAAATGACTAATGTGTGTGTTTGTGCGCATGTGTATGTGTGTGTGATGGGTGTATATATGTATAGATATCTGTATGCATGTATATATGTATATATGTGTACATATTACATGTACATCTATATATATATATATACATCTACACATATGTATACATATACATGTATGTATAGATCTATATATATATATACACATATACGTGTACATCTATAAGTATACATATACATCTCTCTCTCTCTCTCTCTATCTCTCTTTCTCTCTCTATCTCTCTTTCTCTCTCTCTCTTTCTCTCTCTGAAAGTATCTGTCATTACAGTATCGAAATGGTGTACATATACATGTATATGTATACATATACATCTCTCTCTCTCTCTCTTTCTGTCTCTCTCTCTCTCTGTGAAAGTATCTGTCACTACAGTATCGAAATGTGATTGTTTCAGTTAGTGGAATAGTTTCATTTTTAAAGTGAAAGTATTTGACATGAGTGTTTTTGTTTCACTTTTGACACGTAATACTTAAATAGTGGAGGAGATATTATGTTGCCGTGTGCTCGAACTCTGCAAGAAGTTAATAATTTTTTTTGACTAAAACACAACTGGAACCCTAAGTAAGGCATGTGTAAAATTTGAATGAAATTGGTTGCGTAGTTCTCGAGTTTTAGGGATTCACACAGACAGACAGACAGACAGACAGACAGACAGACATTCTCATTTTTATATATATAGATATCATCATCATCATCATCATTGTTTAACGTCCGCTTTCCATGCTAGCATGGGTTGGACGATTTGACTGAGGACTGGTGAAACCGGATGGCAACACCAGGCTCCAATCTAAATTTGGCAGGGTTTCTACAGCTGGATGCCCTTCCTAACGCCAACCACTCAGAGAGTGTAGTAGGTGCTTTTACGTGTCACCCGCACGAAGGCCAGTCAGGCGATACTGGCAACGGCCACGCTCGAAATGGTGTCTTTTATGTGCCACCCGCACAAGAGCCAGTCCAGGGGCACTGGCAACAATCTCGCTCGAAAATCCTACGAAGACCAGTCAGGCGGTACTGGCAACGGCCACGCTCAAAATGGTGCATCTCATGTGCCACCCGCACAAGAACCAGTCCAGGGGCACTGGCAACGATCTTACTTGGCTTGCCGGGTCTTCTCACGCACAGCCCATTTCCAAAGGTCTCGGTCAGTAGTCATCGCCTCGGTGAGGCCCAATGTACGAAGGTCATGCCTCACCACCTCAGCCCAGGTCTTCCTGGGCCTACCTCTTCCACGGGTTCCCTCAACTGTTAGGGTGTGGCACTTTTTCACGCAGCTATCCTCATCAATTCTCACCACATGTCCATACCAGCGCAATCGTCTCTCTTGCACACCACAACTGATGCTTCTAATGTTCAGCTTTTCTCTCAAGATACTTACACTCTGACGGGTATTCACATTGACATTACACATCCAACGGAACATACTGGCTTCATTCCTTGCAAGCTTACGCATGTCCTCAGCAGTTACAGCCCATGTTTCACTGCCATGTAGCATAGCTTTTCATACACATGCGTCATACAGTCTGCCTTTTACTCTGAGTGAGAGTCCCTTTGTTGCCAGCAGAGGTAAGAGCTCTCTAAACTTGGCCCAGGCTATTCTTATTCTAGCAGCTACACTTTCAGCGCACCCACCCCCACTACTAACTTGGTCACCCAGATAGCGGAAGCTATCGACTACCTCTAGTTTTTCACCCTGGAATGAGATAGAAGTTGTTTCCTGTTTGTTTACAGTCTTTATTGCACCTGAACATCTGCCACATACAAAATCTAACTTCCTAGTTAACCTGCCTTTGATATTGCTGCACCTCTTATGTGTCCATAGCTTGCACCGGGTACATCTTATAGTTACTACCTACTCCTTTTCTACATACTGAGCAGGGCCATCTACCTGAAGGGGTTTGTGTTTTATCTACCTTCCTACTTATTAGGATTTTGGTTTTAGCTAGATTGACTCTAAGGCCCTTCAATTCTAGACCTTGCTTCCACACCTGAAACTTCTCCTCTAGTTCTGATAGTGACTCCGCAATTAGTGCAAGGTCATCAGAATAGAGGAGCTCCCAGGGGCAACCTGTCTTGAACTCCTCTGTGATTGCCTGGAGGACTATGATAAATAGGAGGGGGCTGAGGACGGAACCTTGGTGGACCCCTACCTCTACCCGGAATTCATTGCTGTACTCATTTCCAACCCTCACCTTACTGGCAGCATCTCTGTACATGGCTCGCACAGCTCTCACTAACCATTCTTCTATCCCAAGTTTCCTCATTGACCACCAGATAAGGGATCGGGGGACCCTGTCAAAGGCTTTCTCCATTTCAACGAAAGCCAGGTACAGAGGTTTATCCTTGGCTAGGTATTTCTCCTGCAGCTGTCTTACTAGAAATATGGCATCAGTAGTGCTTTTACCTGGCACGAACCCAAACTGCATCTCATCTAAATTGATTCGCTCCCTAATTAGTTGGGCTATGACCCTCTCCATAACTTTCATAACCTGATCTAACAGCTTGATGCTTCTGTAATTATTTGTATCTAAAGCGTCACCTTTACCTTTGTAGCAGTTGACTATGGTGCTGCTACACCAGTCATTGGGTATGACTCCTTCGTGTAACACCTGGTTCGTAATACGGGTGACTAGGCTGTAGCCAACACTGCCAGATATTTTGAGCATCTCTGCAGTGATTCCTGATGGGCCGGGGGCTTTCCCTGTCTTCATACTCTTAATTGCTTTATCTACCCTGGTACTATCAACTCGGATAGCTGGTCCCTCTGTTGGGTCGACATACGGCAGGCTCTCTTTCTCCCATTCATTCTCTTTATTAAGCAATCTATCGTAGTGACATCTCCAGACCTCTTTCTTTGCAGCCTCATTTAGTGCAAGCGTACCATCATCCACGCGAACACATTTCTCTCCTACGACATCACTATTCTCTCTCCTACACTGTCTTGCAACACAAAATACCTCGAGTCTTTGGTCCTCACGGCGTAGAACATTGGCAAATCTTTTCTTATCTGCTTCCCCTCTGGCTAAATAAACCTGTCGCCTAGCCTCCCTTCTGGCACATTGGTACAATTCCCTGCTACCACCGTTCTTCCAGTCCTTCCAAGCCTGTTTCTTTTGTCTAATAGCCCTGTCTACCTCCTTGTTCCACCACCACGTTACTCTGGGTCGAGAGGGGACCTTACACCAGCCACAGATCTGGTCGGTGGCTTTCAACAGGTTGTCCCGCAGAAATCTCCAATTGTCTTCCATGTTGTATGATGCTATATATATATATATACTATGATTTCAACTGACAAAGTGTCATATTTTATTTCATCATTCTTTTTAAATGTATACCTGTATTTATTTACCTATAGTCAAGATATATACAGGTGTGTTACTGATGCGCAACTGATGATCTGTGACCTGTTTTGATCCAGGCATAAATGTGATGATGCTTAAATCCCTCCCAGCTGTTAACTTTTTTCCACTACCAAGCCATCACAGCACACATTTGTTTATTCACTAGTAACACATTTTGAGGGCAGTAAACACTCTCCCTACACCTAACTATAATAATATGAAGTTGCAAATGTTTAAAACTAAATCTAGGGTGTGACTTGAGAGTGAGCATGTTATTATTTCTAGCAGTCAAATGACCAGATGGAGGATCCTTCACTGGTTCATCAATTATAAATGCTAAACTATACACCATTAGTTTTAATTCTATGAAAGTTATAACTTCTTAGGTGCAGGCATGGCTGTGTGGTAAGAAGCTTGCTTCCCCACCACATGGTTCCGAGTTCAGTCCCACTGCATAGCACCTTGGGCAAGTGTCTTCTACTATAAACTTAGTTCAATCAAAGCCTAGTGTCCTGAACCCTAGGACACCCTCAGAGTTCATAATAAATGTATAAATACTACAAATATGTAGGCCTGGTTGTGTGGTTAAGGTTTGATCCTACCACTCTTCAGCACCTTAAGTCTTCCATTAACCAAAACCTTGTGACTGGAATTTGGTAATTATGTGAAAACCAATGGTGTGTGTATGAATGTATGCACATATCTTTAGCACATTAACTGCCACATGTAAGACAGGTAGTTCATGGCAAACTTCAACATAAATGCCATATGTACCACTGGTGGTAATTTTCATAATTTGAGAAAATATTTTATTCTGCATCGCTGACATGGTTTCAGGGATATTTAAATAACTTGAGTGCTAAATATTTAAGTTTAATTATATAAGATATAGTAAAAATTCAAAAAAATTTCACTTCCTTGTAATTAAACAGTACGCAGTGTAATCAGAAACACGTGGAATCACCAATAAGTTCCAGTAACAGGCCATGACGGTTAACATAATAAAGTAATTGGCGTTAGGAAGGGTATCCAGTTGTAGAAACAATTCCAAAGCAGACAATGGAGCTCAGCACAGCCCTCTGACTTGTCGGTTCCCATCAAGCCGTTCAAACATGCCAACATGGAAAAAGGGATATTAAATGATCAAACACACACACAAATGTATGCATGTATCTTTTGTTGATGTATACCAGTAAAAGATATAAGCATAAAAAAAGCAATAGACTGGTACTTTCAAGCTAAAAATATACTCTACAGAATTTTTTCTGTCCAAGTTATCCAGATACTCCCTTGTCATTTGTATCATTGTAATGCAGTAAATGAATTTGGCTAATTGGAAACGCATAACCAATGATGCAGCTGTTTCCTAAATTGCAAAAATAAAATATGACCTAAACAGAGTGAAAACGAGGAATGAAACAAAAGCTGCCAATCCTATTGCCAACATTAGCCAATGTTGAATATAATTTTAAAAATCCTCAGTTAATTCATTGTAAGCAAAGCATTTTATTACTATTAGCAGAGTTTAGTTGTGTAGCATTAAATTACATTTGGAGTAATCCAGTTTGGTACGCAACAACATCCCTCTAAATATCTGGGTATTGTTGTGATTGTGTAGTTCAGATCAGTTCTAATCAAGAAGGTCTAAGATTATAAAGTATTCTAGACATAACCCTACTGATTTGAGGCTTAATAACAACAGCATTATGATAAATTTCTATATTAACACCCACACGATTTTCACTAAGAAAAAAAAAAAAAAAATTTGATTTTTTGCATGGAATCAAGTACCCTGACCTCCTAATATGCTGCAAATCCCTTATTTTGGCTAGAGAAAATGAGGTGGGGGTTCTCCCCACCACCACCACCACCAATCATGGAATCATTGGAATTTTTTTTTTGTTGAATGAATTCCTGTGACCTAATATTGCAAAATTAGGTTAAAGGTGAGCCTGGTAACTGATGGTTTTGGGGTCTTGTTGTTTGTAACTTTTGGTGAGCCATGGTGCAACAAACAACATGGTAAAAATCCCTGCCATTAATTTGGTGTGGATGGGTAATATCAAATAATTCAATCACAACATATATAAAAATTAAACATGAACAAAATTGAATTATCATCACCACTTACATGAAAAAATTGAAATATTATCTTTCAGTATTTTATAAGGTAAAATACTAAATTATTAATGGACACATTATAATTTATCTTATAACAGCAATGCCTGGAAAAATCACGGATTACATGGAAAAATGCGAGCATGAAAAGTAATATTCTTAAGATTATAAACCTGGAAAAGTACAGGACAAGTTATTACACCTGTAAAAGTATACGACAAGCTATTACTTCTAGTAAAGTAAAGAATAAGAAACTTTTTACTGAAAATATTGCAGCTAAAATTAAAATTTGAATATTAAAACTTATTTTATTATAGTTTACAAATAACACTATACTTATTCAAGTAGAATTTGGCTAATTTACTATCTTAAATATAGGAAAGAGTGACTAATTAGACAAACTTACAAATTAGCTGAACAGTTCTGTACAATAAATTTAAAAGATGAGAACTGTAAAGAGTGATAAATTAGAAGAACTAGCATTCTTTGCTGCAATATTTTACATAAAAAGTTTCTTATTCTTTACTTTACTAGAAGTAATAGCTTGTCCTATACTTTTACATGTGTAATAACTTGTCCTGTACATTTTCAGGCTTATAATCTTAATATTACTTTTCATGCTCGCATTTTTCCATGTAATATATATATATATATATGTATATATATATATATATATATATATATGTATATATATATATATACACTCTCTGAGTGGTTGGCGTTAGGAAGGGCAGCCAGCTGTAGAAACTCTGCCAAATTTAGATTGGAGCCTGGTGTTGCCATCCAGTTTCACCAGTCCTCAGTCAAATCGTCCAACCCATGCTAGCATGGAAAGCGGACGCTAAACGATGATGATGATGATGATGTATCAGGCACGTGCCATCAGTAATTACGCAGGGTAGGCTTATTTATTCACATATTTTAAAATTAATCAAGTATTATCATAAAACTGAGAAATTTTGATGATGTAACTATTTATTTTTAGAATGATATTGTAGGGTAGGTGTGAGAGGCTGGACCTAGCTTGTTTCAACATATAACTGGGAGAATACATAGGCCAGATATGGCCGGTTTAAATGCTAAAGGGTTAAAACATGAAATTTGTATCATAGAATCAGATATGGTCTTGGACATGTTGGTAATCTTTATGTAGTAAAACACACAAAAATAACTGAAACACAGGCACACAACTGAGATGTAGGCAGATTTACTTCTGCCTTTATAGCACAAAGAAAACATTGTTGTAGGAATGTACACGGCACATGTACTACAGCAGTTTTACGTGTAGCTTAAATACTGAGATTGAAAAGCAGGTACAAATTATGTCTACCTAATATACAAAAAAATAAAGTAATTTGCATTTTACGCATAGTAATCAGATCAACCTTCATAATTTTATTGAATTAGGTGCATATTTTGCCATGAAAAGAAAATGTTGCTACCGATCTTGCCTACCTAGATGGCACATCCCTGATATATATATATATATATATATACAGAGAGAGAGAAAGAAAGAGAGAGAGAGAGAGAGAGAGAGAGAGAGAGAGAGAGAAAGAGAGAGAGAGAGAAAGAGAGAGAGAGAAAGAGTACCCTTGTGAAGGAGGTACTTTCCTTCAGCTAAATTGTTGATATTTGTAATCAGTATCACTACACAGCCTCTAACAGAATTGTTTAAGTCTTCTAAGAATTCCAAAATTCAGAACTTTCAAACTGACTGACATCACAAAATAAATAGAATAATGAGGAGAGGCACTAGATGATAGATGGCTTGAAAAGTTTTTTCTTTTAGGTCAAATGTCAGAGGACAACACGTAAAGTTAAAGTATCATCAAAACATAAAAGTCACCCATTTCAATAATTGGTCCTGTGATATCAAGTGACAATCACTACCAAAGTTTTGTTGTTTTTTAATATTGTCTCAAGTGATCAGTTTGTAATTTTGATGGATGTAGTGACTATCCACTGTTTTGAAAGTTTCTTAAATATGTTGTTATATTTCAGATCAGCACACATGCAGCAAACACAATTAAGGGCAGGAGGCTACCTATAACCCTTCTGTTACCATATTTCTGTTGAAATACACCTGCCTTTGTTCCAATTAATTTTTAAAATAATGAAGAATTTAGTAAAATAACTTCATCATTATTAGGCTGGTGCTGGTATTTAGACCATGAATTAACATGAAATTTTTGATGGGAACATTTTAATTCACATCACTTTAATACTTTAGCATTCAGATTAATTTATCAAATGTAAAGCTTATTTATCCACATATTTTAAAATGTATCAAGTATTATCATAAAACCATGAAATTTTGATGATGTAACTATTTATTTTTAGAATGATATTGTAGGGTAGGTGTGAGAGGCTGGATCTAGCTTGTTTCAACATATAACTGGGAGAGAATACAAAGGCCAGATATGGCCAGTTTAAATGCTAAAGGATTAAAACATGAAGTTTGCATCATAGAATCAGATATGGTCTTGGACATGTTGGTACCAAAAGGATTAAATTCTATCTGAAATGACATGATTATGTAGAAAATGACAATCAGATTTTCTATGGATAACAAAACATTCAGTTGTTCCCAGGTAGCAAATTTTTACTTTAATATTTAGAATTATCTTTCTACTTATCTTTTATCTTTTACTTGCTCCAGTCATTAGATAGTGGTCATGCTGGGACACCAAATGAATTGACCCCAGTACTTATTAAACCTGGTATTTATTCTATCAGCTTCTTTTGCCAAATTGCCAAACCACCAAGTTACAGGGACGTAAACATGCCAACACCAGTTGTCAAGTGGTGGGGGGGGGGGACACATACATGACCAGTTTCTTTCAGTTTTAATCTGCCAAACCCACTCACAAAGCTTTGGTTGGTCCGATGCTATAGCAACCACAAAGTGAGACTGAACCCAGAACCTTGCAATAGGGAAGCAAACATCTTACCACACATCCATGCCTGCAGGACTTTTTTCTACCAACAGATTATGTCTTTTGGGATGATTAATGCCAAGCTTTTTCCAATATCTTTCCAGTTGATTGTGCCTCTTTACAGAGCCAAAGGCAGCAAAATGTCAGAGTCATTAGACAATTGGATAGAACATTTCATAGTATTAGCCCCCAACCCACCAGAGTCTGACCTCCAATCCTTTGGGAGTTGATTAAAAAAAAAATAGCAACCAAGGCAAAGGATTGGCAGAACTGTTAGAAGGATCAGACAGGATCACTTGTGATCTATTCCAGCTTTTTGCCTTCTGACAGCAATGCTTGCAACGATACTGATGCCAAACTATCAGCCCAAATCAGTAGGTCTTTTCCTCAAATAAACATTGGTATTGTAGAGAGAAGCATCTGTATGCATGGGTAATTTCCAGTCTTCTTGAGCAGAACTGCACATACAAGTGCAGATGAATGGTCAACAATGACTGATAGCAGCTCCTATATACAGAGCCAAAGAGATACGAGGAGGGCTGAAAAATTCATGGCTTTGGGTAAAAGAAAATACAAGAGGATCAGTTAATTACGATTTTATTCAACATATTCCCCTCTCAAATTCACATACTTATTGCAGCAGTCCTTCAGTTTTTCTAAGCCCTGTTAAAGAACTCAGAAGGTTGGGCCTTCAACCAGGCTTTTCACAATACCCTTGAAGCCAGGAACTTTTCAGCACACCCTCATATTTTTACTCAAGTGTTTCATAAGATAATACTGCCTATACTTTTTGTTTCCAACATACTTTTGCAAAATGTCTGATCATTTTACACTTACAACTAGTTCATCAACAACAGGAGATTCTGCATGGCCAGGTAAAGTCTTTAATCCATGTCAAACAAGTTTTAACTTAACTGAAGTAGATTTCCTGATAGCAGCAGCATAAGAATCGTGGTTAGCAGTTGTAATACTGTCTATAGCACTGTTGAAAACACAGATTCAATCAATGTAACAGCTGGAATACATAATAAATTGGTACATACTGCTTTATTCTATAATAAACCATAGAATGGGTATATATATTTTCAACATGCCACTGGTAATTGGCTATGACAAGTCCAGTGGGAAAATAGTGTTAGATGATCCCCCAGAATAATGTTTTACTTAGTAAAAAAATGCCAAGAAATTTCCACTTAGATGTTTTGATGGAATGAGGTTTCTGATATATGATTTTAGCATTTGCGAAGATACCTGAGACTTATGAAACCAGATGAGAACAACAAATTGGATTTATTTCTATTATGTCTGCTTGCTCTGGAAGACACAGCAATTCGTTGCCAAGGTGAAATCAGATTAGTGAAATTACGTAAGTGAAGGCAATACATACAATACATTCAAGGGTCAAAAATTTCATTGTGACAGGAGCAATGAAAAAGAATGTGCAAAAAGTAGAGGAAGATCAAAGAAGACCTGGCTAGAGATGATGGGAGAGAAAATGAAAGCAAAGAATTGGTGAAAAGGGATGTAGAGGATAGGGGTAAAATGAGGAAGACTGTTATGAAGCCTGCAAGGCTGATATTTGTTTTACAAGAAAAAAATAATCTTAAAATATTTGTTAATGTACTCTATTCTAAATATGAAATTACATAATTGCATTTATGATGCAATAAAAATGTTCACAGTTTATAAGATCAGCCCTGAAAAACTGTCTTCATAAACACAGGTATGTGACTCAAAAGTTCGCTTCCCAATCACATAATTTCAGATTCAGTCCCACAGTATGACACTTTAGGCTTGACATCATGTTATAGTTGTAAATGAGTGTCCTTCATTTCCACTATTTTGCAAAAAAAAAAAAAAGTGTCTTGCCATGGGGAAATTTAATTTGGTTGGAAACAAGTGAGGGTAGGCAACAGGAAGAGCACTCTGCCCAAGCCATGCAAGCCTGGAAAAGTGGACATTAAAACAATGATGATGACTTTGATATTTAGACATAAATAGGCAAACAGCTTGAAAGATGGGTAGCTAGATATAGATATGTGTATCTCTTTTGTTTATATATATATATATATATATATATATATATATATTGGTGGGAAACCACAAAACCACAAAGCAACTATCTTATCAGTCTATCAGAAATGCAGTGAACTAGCAATTGACCAATTGAAAACCTGTAACCAACAATACAAGAGCTATTCACAAATAACAATATAAAATAAATGATTACAGTGTTGAGTACAAGTCAACCATGACAAAACTCAGTCCTCATCACAATATTAACTGTGACTTAGAACTGCAGGTATACAATGTTTTAAAGTAAAACCACTCAGCAACAAAGTACACTCAATCACTCAATTTACCTACTACTACTACTACTACTACTCTCTCTCTCTACTCCATAGTCCTCACTCACACTCTGGCATTACAATTTTGACTAAAATCAAACAAAAACAACAAACCATTTCTACAAATGTTACTCAATTTTGATTAACAGAAAACAATTTGAAAGAATTTCATAGGATATATAGCATATATATATTTCATAGAATTTCAAACAACATTCTCGTCATTTTAACATTCACTTTTCCGTGCTTGTAGAAATCATACTGAAAGTCACTGAGGCAGATTTTACATAGTTGCACATCCTTCCTGTTGCCAACCCTCACTAGTTCCTAAGCAAGGTAATACTTCCCCCTAGTATTAAGAACACAAACAGCACAATGGCCGGATATGTTTCCAATCTTCTATGGAAACAAATGACAACACTTGTATGATGGTGAAACTCATTTACAGCTTTTGTTAAGTCAAAGCAACGCAAATACACACAATAAGCTTCTTTCAGTTGCTAACAACCACTCACAAGGCTTCAGATGGCCCAAGCTATTTTAAAAAATAGCCCAAGGTGTTGCACAGTTGAACTGAACCTGGAAGAACATAGTTGCAAAGTGAACTTCTGAACCACATCGTCAGGCCTGCACCTGTCCTTAAAGCTCCACAGGTGCTAATTTCTTCAAATATTTTTATATCATAGATTTACATATTTATCCATAAGTTTTAATGTTTATTAGGTTAAAGATGAGAATTAAACCAAAGCCTTTTAGCTTTGATCTATTGAGCATCATCATCATCATTTAAACCTTTAGCATTTAAACCAGCCACATCTGACCAAATTATTCTACCTGGTTTATGTTCAAACTGGCCAGATCTGGCCTCTCCCATCTACCCTATTGTTGGCACTCCGTCGCTTACAACGTCGAGGGTTCCAGTTGATCCGCCCAACGGAACAGCCTGCTCGTAAAATGAATGTGCAAGTGGCTGAGCACTCCACAGACACATGTACCCTTAATGTAGTTCTCGGGGATATTCAGTGTGACACATAGTGACAAGGCTGGCCCTTTGAAATACGTGTACAACAGAAACAGGAAGAAAGAGTGGGAGAAAGTTGTGGTGAAAGTTTACAGCAGGGTTTGCCACCATCCCCCTGCCAGAACCTCGTGGAGCTTTTAGGTGTTTTTCGCTCAATAAACACTCACAACGCCCGGTCTGGGAATCAAAACCGCAATCCTATGACCACGAGTCCGCTGCCCAAACCACTGGATCATTGCGCCTCCACCATCTACCCTATAATGTCATTCTAAATCACATTATCAAAGTCTTGAAGCAACAAGACAATGCTTGATTAGTTTGAAACAATATGAATTAATAAGTATTATATTTGGCAGAATAATCAGAACACTAAAGGGTTAATGTTCGTTTTCCATGCTGGCATAGGTTATACAGTTTGTTTTGCCACGGTTTCTATGATTGGATGCCCTTCTTAATGCCAACCACTCTACAGTATGTACTCTGTGTCTTATGCGCTACAGTACTGGCCATGACCATGATTTCACTTAATTTGATGTGTCTTCTCAAACACAGCAGCAAATTACCAGAACTCTCAGTCACTTGCCATTGCTTCCATGAGACTCAACAACCAAAGATCATATTTCACCACCTTGTCCCACATCTTCTAGGATCTACCTCTTCCACAGGTTGCCTCCACAATTAGAGATCAGCACTTCTTCATGCAGCTGTCCTCGTCTGATTATTTTAATAAAGAGTTGTGGAAAACACCCTGCCCTCTCTTTCTCACATGAATAATTCAATCTACAAATTAACCTTAAATACAGAAGGTTTCTTTATCTCAAGCTTACAACTCAGTATCAGCAGTTATATTTATTTAGTTTTATTTGAATTTTTATACTATTTCAATGGAACAACACAAACTTGAATTGTACTGAAATACAGTTAATGAATTCAGTGTGTTCCACCACCTTAATTGTCATAGCCAGGAAATTGTTAATCTTAATGTTTTTATTACATGACTTGACGACCTGAATAGTAGCTAGAAATCTATTCATATAGGCATGTGTCCATTTGTTTGTTTTTATTAATTAGAGAATGAAGAGAACAGTGTCCATGACCTGTGTAGGCTTTACCAGATTGTTGAAAGCATTATGGTTTATGCTTTAGATCAACTTTCTAGGTCAATGCTTCTGGGAGAGATAAACAGAAAGGTGTGCAAGGAGGAAATTCCAGTTGTTTTGAGGACAAATGCTTTGAAGAAGAACGATAGGGAAAATTGTCTAGGGTAAAATCTGGGGGGTTAGATAGGGAGACAGTGGATAAGATGAGTGGATGTGCAGCCCACCAACCCCCCAAAAATTAGTTATGTGGCTTGCCAGTTCATAGGAGCAGGGTATCTGTGCATAGTGATTATAATAGATTATAATAGTTATATTGGTGAGTTAATACGTCAGCTAAATTGTAAATTGTCTTTTGGATGCAACCTAGGGTATTCATGGGAATAGCAGAAGCGCCATCTCAGATATGTGAGCAGTACTCCATCCAATGTGAGTTACACTCGAGTTTTATAGAGGTAAAGAATGTATCAGGGCTGGAGTGTTTCCTCGTCCTGAGAATGGAAACCTAGAGACCAGTATTTCCTGGTTCAGAAAAAGAAACAGATTTTTGGATGCAGTTTCGTGTGATCTTCGAAAGAAAGCAGAAATTGTTAGTCCTCGAATTTGTAGCGACTTACAATGTTTTATCTGTTGTTTCACGCTAAGGAGGAAGAATGCAGGGCAAATCTGTTCCCTGATGGATATATATAATGAATGTGTCGTACTGTCAGAGGAGACTAGATTATATCATATCTAAGGGTGTCTGACGTAAGGTACCTAGGTCGCGTGTGGATGACACGTTTATTCTTAGAATACCCTTAAAGAAAGAAATATCAATGTTAAACGAGAAAATTATATTCATATAAAAGCAACAAAATGAAAGTAGGAAGTCAAATTTACTGCGTCTGAATTACTTAGAAATGATGAGGTCTAGTTTTATAATAATCCATATATTTAATTATAAACAGCATTATTTCGTTTTGAAATAAGATAAATTTATGCATATTTAATAATCGCGAAACAAACTGCTTTTCAAAGATCGTAGAGCTTCTAAATGACTAGTTTTAAAATTTCAAAGACTGCAATTTAAAATACAAAGTGATTTTCGAGGAACCAGATCCTATTGTCTGCTCCCTTTTATATATATATATATATATATATAAAATGGGTCTATGAACATTGTAATAAAGAAATTAAATTGCTGAGTTTTGTGGGGGCTTTTTCAACAGATACTCTATTCAAATAGTGTTCCATTTTTACCTATCCCTCAAAAGAACTAAGTATATCGAATTAAATCAAATAAAGCGGAGTTGGTTAAACAATATCATATGCGTGTATATGAGCGCATATGATGAGCATTTTACCAAACCACACACATATAAGCCGATGACGGCTGGCAAGCTAAAACCTCGAAGTCACTGTCAACCTTCGCTTAATAAAAAATAAATATATACTCTACTATAAAGTACTGAATGACCATTCAATATAATGTTAAATTGTTTATATATATATATATATATATATATATATATATATATATATATATATATATATATATATAACTTCACATAAAAGCAAACAATACACATATGCATATATTACATATATTATATATACATACACACGTTACTGCAGCAGAAAAAATATCTTTTTAAACAAATAATTTCTTTCTGGTTAGAAAATTAAGAGGTACAGTATAGTACTGGACAAAACTGTTTGGTTATTACAAACCTAGGTGAAAAAGATGTCTAATTTTAGAGCCATGAAACATCACACAGCTGAGGATATACACATACATATATACAAATAAATGAATATATATTCTTGTTTAAAGTTGTAGTGTACCTCTTTCACAGTCGGCACAAGCGTTAAATACAGTAATAATTTAGTAATTTATAAAAATCTGAACTAATGTTAATTTTCTGCAATCGACATTACAACCAGATCCAAGTTAATTTCAAACTATATACTCTCAAAAACAAAAACCGACATTTTCAAACTTGATCCAATCATTTTACCAACACAGATCCAAATAATCTAGACTCTACACACATAAACAGGCCTATATATATATATATATATATATATATATATATATATATATATCCTAAATGAAACATCCTACATATGTATTCGAGCTAGTACCCGTTAAAATGCATACATTATTAAATAATAATTGATATTTATAAAAAGGATCCCGATATCTTTGAATACAATCTGTATTTCTCCAAAAGTTTCTTATATTAACTGGAGATCAAACTAATAAGAGAGGACAAAAAAATAACAAAAGATATCGATGATTACTTAGAAATTATATTTTCTTGCGAATCGAATGGGTTAGCAATTTTATCTTTTGATGGTTAATAGAATCCACCCACCATGACTTTGAAGTATTTTTCTTTTTTTTTTTAAATTCAATAATTCGGTTATTCCAATGCTAAATACATTGTAATGTAGATCATAGCAGAACCAAAAACAGATGATTTGGGGGGGGGGGGGGTTAAAAAGAAAAATCGGGATGAGTGGCTGTAAAATTTACAAAAATGGCTGCAGAAAAATATAGCTATATATAAAATATATACATATATGTGTGTGTGTATATTTAAATCTATATAATGTAAATATATGATAAAACAATATGAGTATATATATATGCATAATGCACATGAGCTTGTGTATATACCATAAAATAACAATATATACCATTAAATGTGTATAATGTATATCATACTACATTTATATATATCTTAATACAATGCATATGCATGTGTATATATATGTGTATAAAATGCAATGCATATATATATATATAGATAGATACCATAAAATGTGTATATATCATGCTATAATATATTTATGTATATATCTTAATATGTATAATGCATATATGTGTGCTTATGCGTGTATATATAAACATAGTTTATATAAGTTTGCATGTAAAATATATAACGCATACACAATGTAATACATATGTATGTATATATACATATAGCTTAACCATAAATAATTCACATACTTAGATGTATGTGCATGTATATATAAAGAGACTAATTGGTACTATCTACAAGAGATGCTAAATATTTTAGCAACTAATGTCACAAATGGTTTCGAGTCTTTTTAGCTCTTTTTTGTGCCTCTTTCCAACTCTCGTTTGTTTATTTGGGGGCTGTTTTATTTTTCCTTTTCTTTCCTTTTGTCTGTTCTTTTCACATGCAAACTTCGAAATAAGACCATAATAGGTGTGAAGAATCACACGAACGTTACATCTAATTACGCAGGAAGACGCCGAAACCGATTTACCAGGTACTATGCAAATAACTACTTAAACACAATTACAAAAAAAAAAAAATAGTATTATTATATTTAATCAGTGTTGACTCTAAATCGCAATGTATAGAAGCCGGTTATGAACAGATCGGGTTTGTAGTTTGAGATATTTAAGTACGGAGGTACCTTACTAAGTTAGTTGCCAGGCATGTGACAACTTAATGACTTTATCATTTTCACATCGATAAGGTCGTGATGGACTAAAAAAATAATCAAACCAATACAAATATATATTAAGATCAAACCCGATTTCATCGATATTCGAAACAAAAGTAAAAAAAAATACCAAAACAATAAATGTAATAATAAAGCTGCTTACCTCAAGTACAAAGTAGGTGCGAATCCTACGATAAGATTCCCACGCCTCCTCCTGGCTATTTCTGTCCATGTTAAGATCTCGACATAAATTGGAGAATCTTTGCTCCACATCTTCATCTCCGGACAGACCCATTTTGAGCAGGTTTACTAGTGGTGCACTAGAAAGGACTAGTGGAACACTACACTAGTAGTAAGACGCCTGACAAACTTGGTGCTTCGGTTGAATACCGGTATGTCTGTCTGTCTGGTTGTGTGTGTGTGTGTGTGTGTGTCTCTCTCTCTCTCTCTCTCTCTCTTTCTCGTAGTAATATTATATAGTAACCGTGAAGGTAAGAGAGATTAATTATCTCCAGGGCTTGCCTCACCTTCGATTAAGAAGAGAGTAGTAGTTGTAGTAATGGTAATAGTAAGAGTAGACATTCAGCAACGTGGTAGAAGCGAAACTGTTGTGAGAGTATCTGTATGGAAGGAAGGGAGATCGCGGTGGCAGCAGTCACCTCTGTCTGGTGATGGTGGTGATGGAGTGAATTCTATAGTATGTGATAGGCGACGGCAACGAAGTGGTAAACGAGGAAAGGCGGCGTTGACAACAAGCGATGATGATAATGATGTGGTGCTTGTAAATCTAAGTTCGAAACAGAAGACAGAAGTTAGCATGATGCCATTACTACATAATTGTCTACTAATAAACTTCACAAAAGAAAAAAAAAATTAAATTTAAAAATCAATGTAGAAATTAGAAAGCTTACTACCAGCCTAGCCTATTAGCCGACGTTGAAAATTTTTTACCGGAGCAGCATCGATGAAAAGTTTATCCTTTTCCTTTTTTTCTTCTTCTTTTCCTGAACGACCAGAATTTTAGTCAGGTTTTCAGGTGGTAATACCAAAGACATTGATGTTGGTATCTCCACAATTCCATAAATACAAATCCAGGTACTCACTATAAGTAACGAAGGGAGGAAGTAAAAGCGACGACTTAATCCAGGTCAGTTTCTAAGTTGTTACGATGACAGCAAAGAATCTGCTAAGTCGACGAAGTGGCGGGAAATTAATAATGAACAAAAAAATAACTAAACTAAAAGAAAACTAAGACATAAAAAAAACTTTCTACCAGCATGTGGAGAGTAACTAGTCGGAACTATTGGAGTAGGAGGATGAGGAATAGTGAGAGGTAAGAGAAGTAAAGGAACTTTGCTATGAGGTGATGTTTTTAGTGGTTTATAACAGCTGATTGGTTGACTAATGTTATAAAGTATGGGGAGGAGGACCAACCAACAAGGGTAGCCACGACGCGGTCGCTTCATATGCTAGAAAGAGAAACTAAATATAAATTATAATCTACTGTTTTAAACAGAAAAAGACATTAAATAATGTCTAAAATACTGCGCAGACGTTCCATGTGTGGCAAGAAGTTTGCTTCTTAACTTCATAGATTCTGGGTTCCGTCCCACTGTGTAGCACCATGGGCCTTAGGACCGTCGTTTATATATATATGTGTGTGTATGTGCATGTATGTTTGTGTTTGCCCCTCTCTACCACAAGACAACCGGTGTTGGTTTGTTTATGCCCCCGCCACTTAGCGGTTCGGCAGAAAAAAAAACGATAAAATAAGTAGCAGGCTTAGGGGAAAAAAAAAGTACTGGAGTCGATTTATTTGACTAAACCAGTCAATGCGGTGCTCCAGTATGGCCGCAGTCCAATGTCTGAAACAAGTAAAAAATGAAAGATAAATAAATCTGAATTAAACACAAAATGGGATGGTTGCAGTTGGAGTGCTTAAGATAATAAATTTACTTGTTCAGGGCTGATCTTGGACTGAACAAGTATATGAGGTGTCAACTCAAAGCAGCTTTGCTGCAATGCAGTGCAGTGTAAATAAATAGGTTAGTCAAAAAATTATGTTAAGGTTTTGCAAAAGGAAATTTAGAAAGGAATAATGGATTTACTATATTCCTTAAGTTTGCACATTAAAAAAATGGGTTGCAATTTTTAAAAGGAGGTGGAGATATTTTCATGTGACCTTGGTAGAAAAAAATACTTTTAACAAAAAATAGTTCTAAAGAAAATTTTGGAAGTTAGTTGTTGATTACCAATGTATGTAAAGTAGGTTATGCATGCACCACATTCGGAATCAGAGCAAAAGAAGACGTTTCTATGTAGTCGTTAGATCTGCTAGATTTGGCAGTTAAAAGTTCCTAAAATTACACACTATCGTTTTAGAAAGAGAAGGACACGTTAGATAATGCAGTTTTAGATATACAAAAACAGGGTGGTTATGGCAGGAACGCCTCTGATCATAAGTTTTCCCAATCATGGCCAACTAGGATGGGGTTAAATAGCATTAATACAGACACCAGTAAGCTACATACACAGACGTTCTACCTGCTAGAAATAGCAGCCACATTTCCCTCAGAATACACTTTATTTTGTTTAAAAAAAAAAAAAGACTCAAAAAATCTATCTTGGGCGGGGCTGCGGGAGACATATGGTCACGTCTGAAACGTCTTTTATTGTAGATTTGATCATTCAGAGCTGTTGTGGGTTAAACAACTACGATAAACACGTTAATTCTCGGGTCAAACTAATGTAGGGGCCTCTCATACGCATTCATTCGTTCAACCTGCTATAAATAGCATCCAGATTATCCTTAAAGGTGACATTGGATAACGTAGTCCGAGATTATCTTAGGTACACTATAACTGGATTTAAAAGGAGTAGTCACATCTGGGACGCCTTTAATTATAGGTCTGCTCAATCTGAGCTCACAAGACTGTTGCAGACACGAACCAACGAAAGAGCCTCTACGCAAGTCACTCGACATGCTAGAAATGGCAGTTAATTTCCGTTAAGTTTCACCCTACAGTCTTAGAGAAAGGACACAATAGATAATGTAATCTTAGATACACTTATGTCTGTGGAAAAAGACGTGATGGTAACGGCTGCAACGGATTAACAGGGCTAACTTAGGGTTAAACAATAACATTTACTGTAGACAAATCTTTATTTCATCAGCGTTTTGTAGTATATTTATTTATACTAATTACAGATGCTATTTTAATTAAATAATTAATATGCATAGAATTTTAATGGGAGAGCTAGAACCGACGGATATATAACTCGTTAAAATATAAATATATGAGTATTACAAAACTAAATTTTTGTTTAGTTGTTGTTCGGAAGGTTGGGACTCTTCTTATTTTTGTTTCTTGTTTTAGCCTTGCTGTTGACTCTTAGATCAACTTTAAAAACAGACAGACCCACAATGAATAATATTCCGTAACTTTTTATACTCAGTAATATTTAATATGCTAACTCTTCTCTTTTATAAGACAATTAAGCTGTGATTTTGCGGGAGATTTGTTCACTCATATATAGCAGCAGATCGAGTCCACTATGTAGGGTTCTCTCCATGTCTCGGTACTTAATATGTTTACGGAAGCAGTTGATGCAGTCAACGGGAAAGACATAACCACGTGCAGACACAATATTGACTGTCATGTTAGAGCAAGTACGAATGGGAATCAAATTCGATTATTATTGTTATTATTATTATTTATGTAAATCCCCACACAAACTGTTGTCTGTTTTTGTGATGTTCCCCTCATTTGTGCTTCTGTGGCTAATAAAAGAAATGACTACTATTATTATTATTTATTTTATTGTATTTTATTTAAGGGGCGGGTAGTTGTGATGGTTTAATCTATAGCAAATCGAAAATTGTCTCACAAAATCATGTAAAGTTTTTAATTGGTGTAAAACATGCATGTGTACACATACGTAAATGGTCATGTGTCCTCTACTACGATCCCTGCCTCAGCATGGGCGCCGTCCAACGACTAAAACAAGCAAAAGAACGTGTGTGTGTGTGTTTATGTATGTATGTTTCAGCTGCTCTTAATTATTTAAATTCTTCCTCTGAGGAAGGAGCTCGATTCTAACAAATATGCAAAGTTCCATCGTTGGAATGTAAATAACAAGAACAATATCACATTTTAAACTTGAGACAAGTCTTGTGTATTTTTACTGTTGCGAGTTAGTTGGTTGATTTCTTTTTCTGAAAACACTAGCTTATCCAGATTGTCACTTTGGCATTTACTCACAATTATTATTAGTAAAAATGTGAATTTACAATCTGTCTGTCTGTGTGGATGGATGGACGGACGGACGGACGGATGGATGGATCTCTACTGGCAACATGAAATCTAGTACTTAGAGACGACTAAACCGGCACCTACACCTGACTAGCCTGGTGAGGAGGGTTGCTAGAAACCCTGCAGGCCTAAAAACAAACCTGTTAAAGGGGACAGTTGAACCCACTGTAGGTTCGACTACCATCTAGCGATAGCATAGGCACTCAGAAATGTCGGTTTGGTTTCCGCTGGGAATGAGGCACCCATCAGTTTTTGTTAAAGCATGTCTTTAGGAGGTTACTCTAAAATAATACTGGATATGCAGAGAATGGCATTGGACATCTTGCGGATTTTTTGCTTGCGCTTGAAATCATACCGCTCCCAAATTCCTGAGCTTGCAACCCATATTGGCACTGGATGTCTTGCCCTGGCTCGTCCCTGGATCATGTCGATATGGTAGAGAGGGGCTGTGAGGTCGTACAAGCCCTTTGGGACCTAAAATTTTGCATTGACATTGTTGATATTTTGCACGTCATTGCCTTGTAAGTGATGATTGTACTTGTCTGACGATTCAACAGCTATCATATATACAAACGTGTGTGTAATATATGTATGTATACGTAAGGCGGCCGAGCTGACAGGATCGTTAAGCATGCCAGGCAAAAATGCTTAGCGGCATTTCGTCCGTCTTTACGTTCTGAGTTCAAATTCTGCCAAGTCGACTTTCGGACTCGATGTAATCGACTTACTCCCATCCTTCGAAATTGCTGGTCTTGTACTAAAATTGGAAACCAATATACGTATGTATACGTACATATATTTGTGTGCATGTATACACACACACACACACACACACACACACACACACGTGTATATATATATATATATATATATATACACGTGTGTGTATATATATATACACACACACACGTGTATATATATATATATATATATGTCCATACATGTACGTATATATGCATATACTCATTATTTATTTATATATATATATAATGCGCGCACATAGAATAGACACACAAACATACATGAACAATGAAACACACATACATACAAACTACTGTACTATGGTGTACTAGAGAGACGTGCACTCGTTATTACATGACGGCAACGTAGAAAATGGATTTTCGTCGGTTTTGATGAAGATCGTTCAGTTCGATAAATTGCACTGCATGTCCATTGAATTAGCGTGTAAGTGACTGTGTATACCAAAGACACACACATTTAGCCTTAACGAAATCGTCAGGTAGAGTCAGTGTTACACAGTGTGTGGAACAAATCCAATCGATAAGCATCCGAAAAGTTTCATGTTATTTTTGTCAACTCAAATCGATGATCAAAAAAAAAAAACATTTTTCCAAGATGCCATGCTGTCGTATCAAACCTGAGACGTTGTTATTAAAAAATGAACTTTTTAACCATTCGTCCACAAGTATATCCACACATACGCTTAACGCCTATATACATGCACATATAAATTCGCTCGTATTTTTCACAAGTGCCTGGAATTGTGTTGACTC
Source organism: Octopus bimaculoides (assembly GCF_046866305.1). Lineage (NCBI taxonomy): Eukaryota > Metazoa > Mollusca > Cephalopoda > Octopoda > Octopodidae > Octopus > Octopus bimaculoides. Next base: position 116,753,081 of record NC_142931.1, read on the forward strand.
AAACCAAAATTCCTTGTCGCTTTGTTTAGCAACCAGTTTGAATTCTACAAAGGAAATTAAATAAATCTCAAAGAAAAACATGTATAGAACATTGTGTGTGTGTGTGTGTGTGTGCGCGCGCGCGCTCATGCATGTGTGTATGCATGTATCTGTTTTACTTGTTTCAACCATTTGACTACGGCCATGCTGGGGCACCACCTTGAACGGTTTAAGTCGAACAAATCGACCCCACTACTTATTTTTTAAAAATCTGGTACTTTTTCCATTGGTGTCTATTTTGCCGAAGCACTAAGATACGGAGACGTAAGTAAACCAACACCGGTTGTTTAGCGGTGGTGGGGGACAAACGCACGCGCGCGCACACATACACACAAACACACACACACATGTGTATATATATACATACATATATATATATATATATATATATATATATATATATATATATATATACAACGGGCTTCTTTCAGTTTCGTCTACCAAATCCGCTGACAAGGCTTTGATCGACCCGTGGGCTATAGTGAAAGACACTTGCTCAAAGTCTCACGTAGTAGGACCAAACATGAAACCATGTGGTTGAGAATCAAGCTTCTTATCACATATATATGTAATCATGCTGCTTAACCATCAAGATACTAAAAACCAGTTGTTAGAACTGAAAATATAAGGGTGGGTTGAAAAATTCATTGGTCGACTATGAAGGAGTCATCTTAGAGCTGTGAAATCTTGCTAGCATTGATTTCAGCACTTCTTATCAATAACTGCATTGTTCCTATCCAGCTAATCTGACATTTGACAGTTTAAAGAAGACTTCAGAAATAACTAATAACGACTCCTCTTGAAAATGGACGAAACTTGGCATCGTGGTGTTATCAAGTACGTGCAGTAATTTGGTTTAGCTCCCCCAACGACATTCATGCTGACGTGCTTGCTACATTAGATGATGCTTCAGCTCAATCAACATTGCAGAAGTGGGCAGCTGAATTTAGGAGGAAAAGGGAGAGTCTTGAAGATGACGTAAAGTTTGGACATTCTGCCTCTACCGAGGAAAACATTAATCGTGCTCACCACATGGTGATGGATGACAGGCGATTGACTAACAGCCAATGCTATTAGCATATCCTGTGAGTGAGTTGAGAATATTCTGCACAATGAACTTGGCATTACGAAGGTTTCTGCTCTGAAAGTGCCATGTCTAATGAAACCTGATCAAAAGCGCACCCGATGATCACATCACGGGAAAGTCTGGCATTGTTTGAGGCATATCCAGCTGGTTTCCTTGAACGTTTCCTAACCCAGGATAAGTGTTGAGTTCACCACTTTGAGCCAGACACAAAGAGACAACCCATGCAGTGGAAACACCCCTCCTCACTTTCTCCCAAAAATGTCAAAATCGTTTCATCTGCAGGAAAGATGACAGCCAAAGCATATAAAAAATCTGAAAATTCAGAAAAATTGTATTACATGTGTATAAGAAGGAATGACCAATTTTTCATTTTGTCTTGCCCGCTTATGTTATGGTGTTTTGCGAAATTTTTTTCTAGTAAACATTATCTTTTCTTTGTGGCTGAGTCGTTGATGACCTCTGTCTAGTATATCGGATGTCCACTTAGTGGTCATCCCTTCTTATACATATGCAATACAATTTTTCTGAATTTTCAGATTTTTTATATGCTAGGCCACTTGGTTTTAAATTGAATTAATATTCAATTTATCACCCTCTATATATAAATAATAATTTAAATAATTATGTTCTCCAGCCGGCAACATAAACTGCAGAGAATAATTCACTGCAGAATTGTTTCCGGAATTTGGTGCGCCAGAGCTGAGACATTTTGAAAAATAACCCCAATGTAATCGGTAGAACTGTACGCAAGTCTTATTTCATGAAGACAATTCGTGTATAGTTCTGCAAATTATATTGATTCTAGAACGATTGTGCTGATGAAAACACGGATGTTGTTACGTAAGTAAAATGTTAATGTCAAAACCGGTACACAATTAATTCTTTATTCTGTATATTTCTCATTTTGTCTTGCCCGCTTATGTTCTGGTGTTTTGCGAAATTTTTTTCTGGAGAACATTATTTTTTCTTTGTGGTTGGGTCGTTGATGACCTCTTTCTAGCATATCGGATGTCCACTTAGTGGTCATCCCTTCTTATACATACATATATATATATATATATATATATATATATATATATATATATTAAAATAACGTCGACCACTAACGTGGACAATTAATGCGCTAGAAATAGATCACATCTTGTGTCTATTAAGACCTAAAAAGTTCTCAACATGAAATATAGCAGCATACCAAAAACGGGCAACTATGTATACGATTCTGATAATTGCTGCTACATTACAAATCAGGCTGATGAGGAATAGACAAATGGTAAGAATTTATTAAATCCGAAACCTGGTTCCTGTTTAATAATGATTTTTTTAGGTGATTTTAAATGTCTTGCCCGCTCACGTTTTTGGTATGCTGCTATATTTCATGTTGAGAACTTTTTAGGTCTTAATAGACACAAGATGTGATCTATTTCTAGCGCATTAATTGTCCACGTTAGTGGTCGACGTTATTTTTTAAAATGTACCTTAATCCCCTGAGATTGCAGATAATATTTCTGAATCTCTTTGATTCTTTAAATGTGCTGGCCCCCTGATAATTAATCGATATTAATTAATATATTAATATATGACTAATTACCAGATCTTATAATATTATATATATATATATATATATATATATATATATATATATATATATATATATATATATATATATATATATATATAAAGAATGATAGTTGAGGTGTGTTCTGTTAAGAACGTATAAGAGGAGTACAAATAGAGATCGTTCACTCTTAGAATTCCCAAATAGCCGGTAGTATTTTAGTCTTAGGTATTCCTTGTGTTAGTTTCAAAGAAGAAGCCATGGATGTTGTAGCATGGAAATCTAGATTTACTTACGGAGACAGCAACTGAGTATCGCCTGAGGAGATACATATAGATCTTCTTATACAGGTAAATCGTTACATAATTTAATTTGAATTTAACTTTAAATCCTGTATATATGAGGATCTGTATGTATCGAAACATTTGTAGCGATTAAAAAGCTGCCTAACCGTACTTACTCTTCCCTTTGACTCGTTTACTTTTTACATAAAGAATAATATATATTCTTTTATGCTATATATATATATGTGTGTGTGTGTGTGTGTATCTACATATGTAATACGTACACAGATATACATATAGTATGCATATACATACATGTGTGTATGTGTAAATATAAAATAAATACATATATGAATGTATATGTTTATTTCGTCAGAAGTTACAGAGTGATAATGGACAAATTCGTGTTTGATAAGTGTCAATACACGAAACTCAGCTTTTGGCTTACTCTCTAACTTCTGCAGATGATATATATACATATTACATATATTTGCAAAAATATCTCATCACACAATCGAAGCAATGAAAGAGCCTCTACCTCGTCGCTCAACACGCTAAAAATAGCAGCCTAAGTATCCCCCTACCTAAATAACACGGCCATTGCTGAAGGCTGGAATGTCTTTGATGATAGGTTTGCAGTATCAGGGTTGATTTGAGGCTAAATAACATTATGGTCAATTTCTATATTAACACCCGCACGATTTTCTCTAAGAATTTTTTTTAATGATTTTTTTTTTTTTTTTTTTTTGCGTGGAATCAAGCACCCTGACCTAATAGGCTGCAAATCCCTTATTTTGGTTCGGAAAAAATGAGGGGCTCCCCGCCCTCAATTCCGGAATCATCTTTTCGTTGCATGAATTCCTGTGAACTCCTAATATTGCAAAATTAGGTTATTTAAGGTGAGCCTGGTAACTGATGGTTTTGAGGTCTTGTTTGTAACTTTTGATTAGCCATGGTACAACTAACAACATGGTAAAAATCCCTGCCATTAATTTGGTGTGGATGGGTAATATCAAATAATTCAATCACAACATATATCTAAATTAAATATGAAAAAAATTGAATTATCATCATCACTTACATGAAAATATTGAAATATTATCTTTCAGTATTTTATAAGGTAAAATACTAAATTATTAATGGACACATTATAATTTATCTTATAACAGCAATGCCTGGAAAAATCACGGATTACATGGAAAAATGCAAGCATGAAAAGTAATATTCTTAAGATTATAAACCTGGAAAAGTACAGGACAAGTTATTACACCTGTAAAAGTATAGGACAAGCTATTACTTCTAGTAATGTAAAGAATAAGAAACTTGTTACTTAAAATGAATAAAAGGTAAAGTCGACCTCGGAGGAATTTGAACTCAGAACGTAAAGACGAACGAAATGCCGATAAGCAGTTGGCCCGGCGTGCTAATGATTCTACCAGCTCACCACTTTAAAGTTTCTTTTATAATACTAAGTATAACGTTTGGGATAATCACAGATAAAACTGGAATATACAAAATAATATGTGTGGCTGTAATGTGATGCATCTGGTGCCAAGGTTGAGATGTTTAGGGGTGCATCAGTCCCAAAGTTGTCTTACAGTGCACTCATTGACTTATTTGGTGTATTGGTGTGTTTTAGTATGGCCTCGTTTATTATTGTTAGATTGTCGTTCACCTTATGCTGAATTTATCTGTCCTTTTGACAGTTTGTTTTTTGTCCTGTTATATAGCAACTGTCTTTGCTAGCAACTGTCTTTGCTAGACAAGCCTGGTAAGGCGTGTCAATTTAGACACTGACGATCTAAGCATGTAACAGATGTACTGGGTTAAAAATTTCCAGTAACATTTAGAGTGGCCTAACATAACATATAATGATATACATTTGCACCTGTATAGTTTCCGTGAAGTTCATAAACATATAATCCCGTTTAAATTTTTCTACATTCTAAGTTGAAACTCTACCTGAGGCAACTTTGCCTTCCATTCTCTCTTAAATCGACAATTTCCGTCTTTATCCCAGTGGAAGAGACTAAATTTATCCCATATATTTAGCATTTTTATCTAGTATCTACTTCAATCCTTCTAACACCCAAGATCGTCACTACAGATCTTCCAGTGTTGGTGCAGTCGATATGGATACTTTTCAATTTGTATTTCTGCTGGTCGATAGGAAAATATATTCATGAATTACAATTCTAAATATGAAGGACTTTGAAATACATCAAGAACTGAGTTCGGCTATTGGTCTCTATCATCAGCAGAAGATCACATATTTTGTACGATAGTATGAACGCATTGCTAACTCTAGCTTTACTATTAGCATCGCTGTACATAACTTTCATGACACTTACAAGTCATTCTTCTATCCCTAATTTCTTTCATGACCAACAGAATCAACGGAAAATCTAACCAAGATTTAATCCACTAATCTATCGAGTTCTCGGCATTTATTAATCTTGGAAATGTTTTCCTATGTATCTTCTGATCTTTCTTAACCCATAGAAAAGTTCACCTCGGTCTTTCGTAGCTTCTGTCTCCTAATGCATTCCCTTAACTTAAATATATAAGGAGGCAAAGAAGCAGAAAATATTATATTCTTGTCTCTGCTGATGGACCAACTAACTCACCATCGTCTTAATACTGACTGTTTTTTGTTTTTTTATTCATGCCCGAAATTTTCAGAGTATGGCCACCGGAATCAATTACATTATATTACTGGTACAAGGCGACAGGCTGGCAGAACGCAGGGCAAAATACTTAGAAGCATTCCGTCCGTCTTTACATTCTGAGTACAAATCTCGCTGTGGTCGACTTTGCCTTTCCTCCTTTCGGGGTCGATAAAATAAGTACCAGCCGACTTACTCCATTCCCCGAACTTGCTGACCTTGTGCCAAAATTTGAAACCATTATATTGCTGCTACTAATTTATAGATTCGGATGAGCTGAAGATCAAAATCTAATCTGGCAGTATTTAGAGAAACGTCCAGACGAAAACATAGAGTGTCTCATAGTTATACGACACAAATGATTAGTTCAAGGCTAAACACTGTTATTAACAGAGGTACGTGCGCTCATCATTTTGATACACCCTGTAAAACGTTGCATATTTTTCAACTCAGAGGTTTACTGAAGCAAATGAATAATAACTTCTCACATTCGATCAGATAACAGTTGAAAGGAAGGAGTATGGTCGATTGAAGTAAACTAGTTATGATCGGTTATGATTGAGTGCGGAGTTTCACAATGTAAAATCAACACTGGAAATATTTGAATCTAGAAGAGGGTCAATCGATTACATTGACTGGTACTTATTTTATCGACCCCGAAGGATGAAAGGTAAAGTCGACCACGGCAGAATTTGAACTCAGAACGTAAAGCCAGAAGAAATGCTGCTAAGTAATTTTCCCGACGCGCTAACAATTTTGCCAGCTCACTGCCTTATATTGATATTTAACGATATCATATTTTCATAGGATGAAAATAAGTAAATAAATAAAACGTCCCATATCCATTACGGGTCATCAAGAAAAAGAAACGCTTATGTTGTACTTTAATTTTTCGACGCCGCATGAGATGACAGGCAAAATTGATTTCGAACGGATTTGAACTAAGAATGTATGGTAAGCAGCTTGCTTACCAACCGCATGGTTCCGGGTTCAGTCCCACTGCGTGGCACCTAGGGCAAGTGTTTTCTACTATAGCCTCGGGCCGACCAAAGCCTTGTGAGTGGATTTGGTAGACGGAAACTGAAAGAAACCCGTCGTATATATGTGTGTGTGTGTGTGTGTGTGTGTGTGTGTGTGTGTGTGTGTGTGTGTGTGTGTATGTTTGTGTCTGTGTTTGTCCCCCCACCACCACCATCGCTTGACAACCGACGCTGGTGTGTTTACGTCCCCGTAACTTAGCGGTTCGGCAAAAAGAGACCGATAGAATATGTACTAGGCTTACAAAGAATAAGTCCTGGGGTCGATTTGCTCGACTAAAGGCGGTACTCCAGCATGGCCACAGTCAAATGACTGAAACAAGTAAAAGAGTAAAATGAGAGTAACCGTAGCAAAATACTTCTAGGCTAAGTGCCGTCGCTCTAACAATTCAGATAATCCACCAACCTAATTAGATACGCAATAATGAGATCCCGAAGATCATTAAATTGTCTAAACTTTTTCTCACAAAATGTTTCTGTACGCATTTACAAAGAAATTGTAAATCTCTCTCACACTGCTCCCCTTCTTCCCCCTCTCTCTTCTTCCCACCCCTTGATAAAAAATCTGTGCCAATACGATACACAATCGTTGATATAAAATCGTCTTCTTAATTACATGTTTCAAATTTCGGCACAAGGCCAGCAATTTCAGGCGACAGGGTATAAGTCGATTACATCGACCCCAGTGCTCAGCTAATACTTATTTCATCGAATCTGAAAGGATGAAATACACAGTCGTCCGAGGCGGAATTTACACTCAGAACGTAAAGGCGGATGAAATACCTATTTCTTTACTGCCCACAAGGGGCTACACAGAGGGGACAAACAAGAACAGACAAACGGATTAAGTCGATTACATCGACCCCAGTGCGTAACTGGTACTTAATTTATCGACCCCGAAAGGATGAAAGGCAAAGTCGACCTCGGCGGAATTTGAACTCAGAACGCAGTGGCAGACGAAATACCGCTAAACATTTCGCCCGGTGTGCTAACGTTTCTGCCAGCTAAGCATAACACTTCCATGAAAAGCAATGTGATATCTGGTATAAGTGACTTCTACGAGAGCCTCGGACGGATTTAATAGGTGGAAACTGAAAGAAGCATGTCTCGCGTGCGCGTTTGTGAATGCGAGTGCGCGTATATTTTTCTGTCATCCGCCTTTTTACTAACTGCGCTGGTTTGTCTGTAACCATAAATTAACGGTTTGGTATGTCACCGATAGAATACCAGATTTTACAAAAATTAAAAAGTACTGGAGTCGATTTGTTCGACTCAACCCTACAAAGGTGGTGCCCTAGCATGGCAGTAGGACAATAACTGAAACGAGTAAAAGACAAAAAGAAAAATTTGTTGACTTACAATATTTGGTATTGTTTTCTCCAATGTTTAAAATGCTGTAATTATTCTCATAACTTTCCCTTTTGTACATTTAATTCTGAACTGACTCATGCTTGTGGAAGTGATTATCAAAAAATGGGGAATAGTAGCAGCGAAACAACAATTGGAGACGTGTGATATACGGTTCCTTGTCTAAGGGAAGTAACTCTAATGATTCTAACAAAAATTAAAATTTACTTTAGAGTTACCTACCTTTACATTAGCGTATACGTTCGTGAAACGTAAACTTTTTTTTCTTTTCTTTTTTTGTGAATTCTTTGTTACAACATATTTAGCAACGGTGTAAATGCTACTAATTTTTTTTAGTAGAAACTATATCAGTAATTCTCAAACAGGGTACAGAAGATTTAATATATATAATGTAGGGTTGTAGAAAATCCATACTAGAAACGTGACTGTCGTGAAAGTAGAATTATTCATAATTTTGTTGTCCACACAAGTATCATTGTTCTCAAATTTTGGCACAATGCTAGCAAGTTCGGGTAGGGAAAAAATCGATTACATCAGTTATTTATTTTACCGACCCCAAAAGAATGAAAGGCAAAGTTAACATTGGTAGCATTTGAACTCAGAACGTAAAGACGAACGAAATGCTACAAAGCATTTCGCCCTGCGTGCTAACAATTCTGCCAGCTCACCGCCTTCCATATACGTATTATTAAATATTCTTTTCCACTCTAGGCACAAGGCCCTAAATTTTGGAGGAGGGGCCAGTCGATTAGATTGACTCCTCCAGTCCGCGATTGGTACTTAATTTGTCGACCCCGAAAGGATGAAAGACGAAGTTGACCTAAGCGAAAGTATGAAATTTTTTTTTTTAATGGATTCTTAAATGTTTTTTTTTTTAAGTTCAAAACACTGTTTCTTATTTCAATGAGACACTAATTTTAACTTTCCATGCGAAGTGTACCTTAATTTTTTCTTTAATCCCTGTAAGCCACAGTCAAAAATATTGAGTGAAGCTCGATTTAGAGCAGTGACTCCCAAACTTTTTCTCAAAGCTAAGAATCACAGTAAAATTAAATCATGCTTCCATACATGGATCAACAAAGGAGCCTTTAACTGATCAATGAACTTGTTAGATAAGAGCTATATCTCTCCTATTTACGTATCCACGGAATGGTAGTGATATTATGTTCAAGACGAAGGGTGTAACAAGTAGAATTTCACAACACAAGCACGTCAGGGCCATTAAACTTAAATACCACTGAAAAATGCTAAGGTAATGAAGCTATCTCAAAGTATAACATCCAGAGACTATATAGCTAAAGTATAAAGTATAAAATCCAAGTAAAGACTGTATATAACTAAAGTGACTACTGTTTGTGCAACTTTTCAACATTCGAATGTCAACTTCACATATTCCCATCATTCAAGAACTAAGCTGAACTGACATCTCCACATGATTCTAAATTGTTTAAGGATTAAAACATTCTATTGAGAAATATCAGCTTTGATTAAGTTGTCAGTGCTTATACAACTAAAGATGACATTGATTTATTATTAATTATAATATTAACGAGTGCATGACATAAAAGATGTTCCAATAAATTTATTAAAGATACATCAGAAACTCGTTTATAAATGTCATTATTACATGATTTGATTTGTAAAATGCCAAGCTGACAGAATCGTTAGTGCGCCAGACAAAAATGCTTAGCGGCATTTCGTCCATCTTTAGTTCTGAGTTAAAATTCCGGCACGATCGATTTTGCCTTCTGTCCTGACAAGGTCGATAAAATAAGTACCAGTTGAGTAGTGGAGTCAATGTTATCGACTAACTTCTCCCCCGAAAATTTCAAATCTCGTGCCTATGGTAGCAAGGATTCTGACATTATTTGTACCCCTTTATCTTAGCGACATAACGCAGATCCTTCTGGACATTTGCAACTCTGCTCCCTCCTTCATAACAACAGTAGTATTTAGAGCTAACTCCAGTGAAACACTGCCCTAAGTTCAGCATTTCGTTTACGACTGATCTTGAGTTTTATAATGATCAACATTATTCCAGAAATAAAAGTATCCATTATTTAAGTTATCAAGTGCAATTCAGACGACAGTACTTTGAAGTTGTATTCCTTAGCCAGGAAGGACTTCTAAGGCTAGAAGAAATGTGTGTGTGTGTGTGTGTGAATTATGCATCCCTTTCTCCCTCCACAGATAGACAATCTGACCCCCTCCCAACCATTCACTCAGCAGAACATCCATGTGAAAGATGGAGAGAGAGAGTGAGAGATAGATAGATAGATAGATAGAGAGAGAGAGAGAGAGAGAGAGAGAGAGAGAGAGAGAGAGAGAGAGAGAGAGAGAGAGAAAACTGGATCAGTAATTGGTAGATGCTCATTTCAATTGAGTAAAAAGAAGTCGTCTGCTCAAGGACCTAAGAAAATCTGCCAAGATAAGTGCACACTGAAAACACATTCTACAATTGGGAAGTCAAATTAAATTATAAATAAAGGAATAGACAGGTTTTCAAATTGATTATTTTTTTACCGATTTCATATATGCATGGAGGTTTATATTAATAAACGCATATACACATAATTCTGTTGTACATATGTATGTATATATATATATATATATATATATATATATATATATATATATATATATATATATATATATATATATATATATATATATATTTCTATTGGAAGATCTGTGTATTGGTAGATATGTGTACATTTGTATTGCTGGATCTGTGAAAATATAATCCACTTCCTCAGCTATTTAAGCCATTTTGGATTTTGAAGAAGGATTTCTCAAATAAGTAGAACAAGATAATAAATTATGTAAAATTAGGCAACTTTTTTTCAGTCTTTATTTGCTTAACATGCATTTTATAAAAAAAATAACATGGAAATGGAAAAATAAACACATCCACAAAAATTATACTGAACGACTTAATAATCTGTAGTCTTTTATTGTTTTTAATGAAAAAAAAATCAATGCAAGGATGCTAAAATTAATAGCAGTTCTTAAATTACAAATTATTGCACAAAAATGACTTGATCAAAAGAATTATAGCGTAAATTAAAAGAATTGACCTCTTCTTGGAATCATCATCATCATCAACATTTTTTAATATCCATCTTCTATGCTGGCATGGGTTGGACGATTTGACAAGATAAAACAGATCCAAGGATTGCATTGTGCTTCCAATGTCTGCTTTGGCATGGTTTCTATGGTTTAATGCCTTTTCCAATGTCGAACAGTTTACAGAGTATATACTTGGTGCTTTTTTTCATGGCACCAGCTATTGTGAAGTAACCATGTGACTCACAAGACTAAGATCCTCTTTGACTGAGGATGGGTGAGTGTTTACAGAAGAGCTGGAAACAAATTCAGAGGAAGAGAAAACCACCTCAAAAGGGTTTGTCAAACAACCCCAATATTTTTTTTTAGTCTGACACTTATTCTGTTGGTATCTTTTTTTAGCGTAATACATAAGTTACAAGGATGTAAACAAACCAACACTGTTTGTCAAGTGGTAGTGGCAAACACATATGTATTCAGCTATCACTATCTCTTTCATATATATATATATATATATATATATATATATATAACACTAGCTGACGTACCCAGTAATTCCAGGGAAAGCAGGGATTACCCCTTAGTTCCATTCTCATAATTGTTTTGCTAATCCAATAACAACAAAATAAAGTATGTAGCCCTTAAAACGGTTTTTGTATATTTACAGAGTATACTGAACTGTCTTACACAGAATCTTGTTTTTAGGAATTCACAATAAGTTATGAATACCCAAATCGTGAAGTGAGTTATGTAATAGCATGAAATTAGTTACTTGATAGTAAGAACTCAAATAAAGTAGCCATGAAAAGGGCTTTAATGCGTTCCCAGAGTATGTAGAACATAAGAGGGAAATACTAATAAGGCATGTATACTAAAATTGTGAAGCATGTTATGTGAAAACAGGCTAATCAGATATGAGATAATAACAATTCAAAGTGTCAAATGACTGAAACAAGTAAAAGATAAAAGATAAACAATAGTTTTATAGCAATTTTCAGTAACAGGTTTTGTGAAGATAAGAAGGAACAGGTGTAATATTTAGAAGTAGCATACGGCAGTATACATCCCAGAAAATAGGTGTCATTAATATATACTGTATGAACATAGTCACCAATGAATTACAAACATTCTTAGGCCACTGCCATAAAAATCAAAACAAAAACATTTTAGTAGCTAACATATTAGAACCATGAGCCAAAGGGGGTGACTCTATATGGTCATTTGGCTTGCTAGAAATAACAGCCAAATCTACTTCATATCTCACCCCACTATCTAAGAAAAGGACATACTGGGTAATGTCAGCATGGATTCTTTGCACTAAGAAAAACAGAGAGGATCAGACAGATGGAAAGCCATTGATCAAAGTTCTGATCCATCAAGCCTGACAAGGGCTATACAACAACAACAACAATTATTGCACCACCATCAATTTGTTTTAATAGGTAACAAAAATATACAAGATTAGGAACTGATGATGGGTCCACTGACTGTAAAATGTTGGTAAATGAAGATTTGGTAATCAAATGAGTGGAATTTTTTACTTAAAATGGAATCCTACATGTGTATATATGTATATAATGCATCGATTGCCATTTCTGTTTCCTAATACAGGAACATATTAACAAAGAGAATAAATTTAACAGCTGTTTAGAGATTAGGGATGGATTTCTGGCCCTGGATAAGAAATCTACTTCAGGGAAGAATGTGTAGTTGTAGACACTGTTAGAAAAGACTGCTTGAACTTAACACTTGAGAAAAGTTAGATTGAGAGTAGTTGTGGATTGTTGTTGAGAAGAGAGCTGTGAGGAGCTTAGCTGAGCGTTACTGGTGAATAGAGAACATGAGTGTAGTTGTATATTGTTGAGGTCAATGTAGTTGTATATTGTGGGTGAGTTGAGGAGTCCAGCTGTGTATTGTTGACAGGTAGAGGTAATGATTGTGTATTAAGATGAGATGAGTGTAGTTATGTAATGCTGGTGAGTAGAGGAGTCCAGCTGTGTATTGTTGATGGGTAGAGGTAATGAGTGTGTATTAAGATGAGATGAGTGTAGTTATGTAATGTTGGTGAGTAGAGAAGAGGAGTTTAGCTGCATACTGTCGGTGAGTAAAGAAGGTGATTTTAGCTGTATATTGTTGATGAGTAAAGATATGTTTAGCTGTGTATCATTCATATATAATTATAATTAGTTTTAAAACAGGATTAACAAAGTCTTATTAAATATCATATAAAATAATAGTCAAATGAGAGAAATAAAATGAATTAATTAAAAGCAATTTGGTTACAAGAATCTACCGAAGGTTGAAACAGGGAGTCCAGAAGTGGATATTCAGTATTCATTTGTAATTCCCAACTCATTTCAGGTGGTAAATATGTTTTATTTCCATGTAGAATTACATCACTGCTGCTGTTGATGGGAAATTCTGATGCCATTGCTGTAGCATTGAATGAAGATACAGCTTCATCTATTATCAGTCTATCTTCAAAGACATCACTATCATCATTCTCATTCTTCTTCTTCTTATTATTATTATTATCATTACCATTGTAATCTTTCTCATGAGACAGCTTCTCTTCTTTAGATTTGGTTCTTTTGTTGTTGTTTTTCAGTTTGCTTTTACATTTATGGCATTTTGAGTTTCTAATGAAAATGGAAAGAAAGATGGTTCTGATCAAAAGAAATGATACTAGTTCAAAGTGATTAGTCTAAAACAAAGAAATATAGTTCTGTAAAAAATGGTTTTAGCCTCAAAAAAATACATTTCTAGTATAAAGATATTTTCTTGTAGAAGGATACATGGTTATAAAACAAAGTGCTAGAAGAACAAAATGGTTCTAGCACAAAGAATTATGATTCTAAAACAAAAGCTATGGTTAATTCTAGGACAGGCATGGATAACCTTTTTCAAGAAGCAGGTTGCATGATGTGTGACTTATCATCAAGTAGACTGCACCACTAAAAACATTTTAGGTAATCTTTTTTTTAGACATGCCATTCATAAATTCCTGCAAGCTGTATGTAGCCTGCAAGTTGCCCGTAAGTGTTATCAAGGAAATATATGATCCTAGCACATATAATTATAGTTCTAAAACAGAAAAAATATGTGCAATGTTAGTACCAGTTCGAATATACCAGTGGCACGTTCGGACTCGTAAACAAGCCATTCACTGTATTTTGTCATGGAGAAAATTTCTCACTGTAGACAAATAGAGTAAATACACCAAAATCAGCTTGCAGCGCCACCTATCCAGACTGTGAGATGCAAGCATTTTGGAGTGGTTATCTCCTCTTCAGTCACAGAAACTGAATGGTAGTGATGCAAGCTGATAAGAGAGACAATCTCTCCTATGTTATTCCAGTCATCATATGTAAGCTGGTAACACAAATAGGCAGCCCACATCATTAAAAAAATATGGTTGTAGAGTAAAGAAATATAGTTTCTATTATTAAGAAATATGGTTACAGTAATAAAAAAAAATTGTTTATGTTCAAAGAAATATTGTTCTTGTCCAAAGAAATAAACTATTTGCAAGCGAACTTATTTCTGTCTTGCATATTTTTCTCCAAATATCTTTGAGGCCTTTAATTCCAATGCAACCTCAAGTTGGCTCTGACCAAACAGGCCTACATTAACTTAAGGAAAAAAGTATGGTCAAGGTTAAAATGACTTTAATTTTAGGTCTGTTCAATTAAAGTTGACCTGGGTTTGAACATTTTGAAACAGCAGTTTGATTTTCCTCAAATTGTACCCCATCATCTTCATTGAACAAATTTAGTTCTAGATATACAAAATAAGACAGTCCAGCTTTGGATAAAAAGACCTATAACCAAAGATATTAACAAGTGGAAACATCTTTTTTTTTTTATATAGTAGGCCTGTTTGGTCAGAGCCAACTCAGGGTTAAAAAGCAACATCTTAATATATCCAGGATATCAAATTTTTTTACATTGTTATTGGTCTGACTGGCTGAAAGCTGGAATGTAAGCCATCACTCAAGTTCAATGTAGAAACGGAATATTAACTTACTTTACATTCTCTTTGCATCTTGGAATACGTTTCTTCGACATTATTTTCTTCTTAGTGGGAATGTCATCAAATATGTCCAAAACCTAAGATATAAACATACAAGCATCCGTATTAATCAGTCACTGGTAAAGAGAGATTGCTTTGCTTGTTTCTTCGTTTGTGTGTGTGTGTGTGTGTGTGTGTGTGTGCGCACATGCATCCGCATGCACTCACATGTGCATGCATGCCTCTCTGTTTCTGAAGATATTCACCCACTGAAATATTACTATACCGACGTTATTCTTGTATCAAAATGATTTTATTTTATATGTCAACGATTTACTAAGGGTAGTCTTCGGCAGATTGATACTAAATGGGTCAAGGGGTTACTGCAAGGGTGAGTACATTAGCTAAGCAATTACATTATGATTAGACGGTGAATTATCTCATGAAGGTCAGTTTTGCCTTTGGTCCTTATGGGGTTGATAAAATGAAGTACCAGTCAAGTAATAGGGTCAATGTCATCAGCTAGTCCCCACCCAACAAATTTCAGACCTCGTGTTTATAGCAGAAAGAATTTCAGTGGAGCACTAACAGCACTGTCCGAGTGTGTTCATTGCCAGAGCAGCTGTCTGGCTTCCATGCCAGTGGCATGTAAATAGCACCATTTGAGCGTAATCATTACCAGCGTCGCCTTCTAGCACTTGTGCTGGTGACACGTTAGAAAATCATTCGAGCGAGGTCGTTGCCAGTGCTGCTGGACTGGCTCCTGTGCAGGTGGCACGTAAAAAACACCATTTTGAGCGTGGCTGTTGCCACTGGCCCTCGTGCCGGTGGCATATAAAAGCACCCACTACACTCTCGGAGTGGTTGGTGTTAGGAAGGGCATCCAGCTGTAGAAACTCTGCCAGATCAGATTGGAGCCTGGTGCAGCCTTCTGGCTTACCAGTCCTCAGTCAAATCGTCCAACCCATGCTAGTATGGAAAGCGAACGTTAAACAATGATGATGATGATATATATATATATATACACACACACAAATGGAAATCAAAAATTATCCGCACTTTCACCATAACATATCTCTGTTATAGTCACACTGCCTTCTGTGCATACATGCCTATAGTTGGTACTATTGTGGTCATGTGATCAAAGTTGGTTTATGAGTGGATCAAGAAGTTTGAAAGTGGTTGGACAAGCGAGACACACAAAGAGGGAGCAAGACGTCCATCGACCTCCGCCACTAACAAGACTTTTCAGCAAGCTTGAGAAATGGTAATGGTGAACCGGAAAGTTATCGTTGATGAGGTAGCTCATTCTCTGCAGATTTACGATGATTCTGCCTATCAAATCATCCATGAGGAGATTGGCTTCCATAAAGTCTGTGCAAAATGGGTGCCAAGAGGGCTTACTGCAGAGCACAAGTGCAAATATCTTGAGGTTTACCAATGTTTACTCAGTCGTTACAATGAGGGCGAAGAATTTTTTAGCAGAATAGTCACAGGAGATGAAACATGGGTCCATCATTATGAGGCAGAATCCAAAAGACAGAGCATGGAGTGGAAACAGCCTGGCTCAGCAGTGATGAAGAAATTCAATACTCAGTCTTCCACAGGAAAGGTGATGCTAACTGTTTTTTTGGTGGGGACTAAAAAGAGCCTATACGGGAAGACTACTTGGAAAAGGGGTGTACGATTATCAGTACAAGATACAGTGCTTTGCTGGCAAATACACTGATGCCAGAAATTTGTACCAAACATCGAAACCTATTGTTGAAGAAAGTTTTGCTGCTGCATGACAATGCACACCCACACATGGCCACACAGACTATTGAAACCATTAACCAATTGGGTTTTGGGGTGCTGGAAAACCCTCCCTACAGCCCAGATCTTACCCCTTCTGACCATCATATCTTTGGACCACTCAAAGATGGTTTATGAGGTCATCAATTTCCTACAGATGAAGATGTGAAGGAAGCAGTGGTTGCACAACCAATCGAAAACTTTCTAGGAAGGAATATGCAAGCTTGTGGACCGCTGGACCAAGTGCATGGGGAAGGAAGGAGACTAAATAGAAAAATGGCGTACTTCTTTATCCCCTGCTTTTGTGTAAACACATTGAAAAATCAAGAGTGTGTATAATTTTTGACTCTCCCTCAAATATATATATATATATATATATATATAAAATTAAATTATATATATAATTATATATATACACATATATATAATTAAATATATATATACATATACACACGCACATAGACATTCAGATTTAGTCAAACCATTCAGTGATGGAGTAGTCACTACTAATGAGCTTGTAATCTTTCAGGCAAAACTATATTAGTCTAGTGATCTTAGTATCACTTATGGGGCAGTTATCTCCCCGCTCAGTATATAAATATGTGCTTTCTTGCAGCAGAGGGTTTTAACTCTTATTTCTAGCAATATAGGTGCTGCCTAGCACCCTCAGTCAAAATTAGTGGCAATTGAATTTTCACTTTATGGTTTTTATATTGCATATAGCTACCTTCATTATTTCATACACACACACGGATTTCTGTGCATATGTGTGCTAATACACTTGGATTGTGTCAAGTTTGTCATATATTACGTTGATTATCATCAATGTGATACTTTAACTATTAATGTGCAACTTCAAATCCTCAACTTTACCTTGTTATCCTTTTGGGGTTGATAAATTAAAGTACCACTCAAGTTCTAGGGTTGATGTAATTGACAAAACCACTCCCACTGAAATTGCTGGCCTTGTGTCAAAATTTGAAACAATTATAAGGTGAATTTTTAGACTCTTTCGCGTGTCAAAAACTATATCATAGTGTATGCATCCCAGATCTTTAAATCCCACAGAGGCCAGTTTTGCCTTCCATCCTTTCAGTGTCAATAAACAAAGCGTCAGTCAAGTAGTGAGATTAATTTCTACCACACCCTCTCTCTCTCTCTGTGAATCAGCCTTATGAAGGAAATAGAAAGAATCACATCTGCTCAATCATTTCTCATAATTCTGTGGATACAACAAAAAAAGTTCACATTATGCATCTAAATATTTATATTTCTGTTCAGTGTCTTACTGCAATATCTGTCTGCTCTCCAATAGTGCTAGTAACATAACAGTTTTTCTATGAAAGGAAGCTACTATTCTCCATCCACCCAACCTCCACATAACTTTTCTTTATTCCTGGATTAAGGGAGCTGCTTGTGCAACAGAACCAATTCCTAGAAAGAGGGGAAAGCAAACAGATACAGATAAGAACTGATCTCAGCACTTGACTGGCATTTTATTTATCAACCCTAGAAAAAATAAAAAGGTAAACTTGACTCTAATAGGATTTGAACTCAGAGCTGACAGATCCAGAACAAATACTGCAAGGAATTTTACCTAATGCTCTAATAACTCTGCCAATTTGTCATGTTATATCTAAATATACAAGAAATACATAATTACTTTTTTCTTCCGTTTCTCTGCTGGTCTCAAGCGTGTTGGCATCACTTCTAAAACAACATCCACATCATTTTTCTTATTCGAATACATCCAATCTGGATGCTTCTTGCGTAAATCTTTCATCTCTGCTTCAAATTTCCGCCTATGCAAAATACAGAATATTTTGTTTGTTTTCATGTTTAATTCTTTCAGACAATAACCACATTCATGATGATGCTGACGATAAAGATATAATCATGCTGTTGATGGCAATTATGATATGATAATGATAATGACACTGATATAATGATGATGATGATGATGATAGCACAAGTTAACTTGCCCCGGTTTATCTTTGGATCATGTCAATAGGATCCTGGAGAAGGTCTTTGAGGTGTTATGCAAGCCTTATTGGACCTGAAATTTTGCATGGGCAACAGTCAGTAATGGTACTCCTCAGTCACAAGCATCATATATGTATACATATATATGAGAGGGTGCAGAAAAGTTCCTGGCTCTGGGTAAAAGAAAATACAGGAGGATCAGCAAATTATGATTTTATTCAACATATTCCCCTCTCAGATGCACACACTTATTGTAGTGGGCCTTCAGTTTTTCTAAGCCCTGTAAAAGAACACGGAACACTGCACATCCAACCAGGCCTTTTGCTATACCCTTAAAGCCAGGAACTTGTTGGTACCCCTTCATATGTGTGTGTGTAATACATATTTGTATACACATATACATTTAAATATATATAAATATATGATAATATTAAACAAGAATGAGTGCTCAATACCGCATTAATGGATAAAAATTTTATTCATGGGTCTTTTAATCCAAGATGGAGATGAACACCTATGTTCCATGAGGTAGGCTAGATGATTAAGAGACCACTCTTAACATGAAACCAATGGTAGCCTTTACACACATCTATGCACATATGAAGGGGGTGCTGAAAAGTTCCTGGCTTTAAGGGTATCATGAAAGGCTTGGCTGGAGGACCAAACTTCCAAGTTCTTTTACAGGGCTTAGAAACACTGAAGGACTGCTGCAATAAGCGTGTGAATCTGAGAGGGAAAAAGTTGAATAAAATCCTAATTAACTGATCTTCTTGTATATATAATTGTAAGAATATAATTATAATTAAGGGCACTGAAATCTCAGCACTTATACACTAGAAGTAGATGTCAAATACCTGCAATCCACTCAAAATTTATTCTCTATCTATAACCCAAGGCTGAATGTGCAGAAATGAGCAGGAAGATTTACAAATTTCGGATAATCCTATATCTCAAGATTTCATGCTCTGAAATGAAGATTACTTTGTACTCATCAGTAGAGATAAACTGACAATATATAAGCAAAAGGCACTGACATTCCAGTGTCCTTAATTATAATTATATTTTTATAATTATATACTTAAAAATTCATTTTACCAATATGGTTGTTTTTTATATGCTAGCCACCAACACATAATAATCATGGTAATGATTATATCCTTAATGTATAAGTATATATATATATATATACATACATATACACATACATACATACATACATACATGCATGCATGCATGCATGCATGCATGCATGCATACATGCATACATACATGCATGCATACATCCATACATGCATGCATGCATACATGCATACATGCATGCATGCATGCATGCATGCATGCATGCATGCATGCATGCATGCATGCATGCATGCATGCATGCATGCATGCATGCATGCATGCATGCATGCATACATACATACATACATACATACATACATACATACATACATACATACATACATACATACATACATACATACATACATACATACATACATACATACATACATACATACATACATACATACATACATACATATATATATATATTCGCCTCTCCAGTTCGTGCTTCACAGCGTTCAATATACACACACTTCTCAACGTCTGGCTGTACAGCCTTTTTGTTTGTTTATTTCACCGTTTCATTTTCCTGTCTTGTTTTCTGTCCGCCACTATCCTCCACGAAAAAATTTTATTTGTGTTTGTGGGAAGAGCCATTTTAACGATGCATCCTGCCCTAACTCTTCGAAACGCCAGTGTTTTAATGGTGGCAGCTGATGAAGGATATGTTCTCTATGTGGCCTGCTTGTTTTTTGTACCTTGTTTATCATTTTGTCCATGTATTTTTGCAACGTCATGTACCCAGATATGTATCTATAAGATAAAAGATATATATATATATATATATATATAGATAGATATATCTTTTATCTTTTACTTCTTTCAATCATTAGACTGCAGCCCAGTTATTTTTTTGAAGCCTAGTACTTACTTTAGCAGTTTCTTTTACTGCCAGTACACTCGTCTGAACGCCTAGCTGTTAACAAACTGAGAACAGTGAAAATGTTTTCAAAAATAGAAGTATTAAATAGTGCAATACAGTAGTATTGCTTCCCAGTAAAACAAAGCACCATCAGGTTAAAGTATAAATATAGAATAGCGGTACAACAATGCACCAATATTTAATAGAAATAGCAGTCGATAATATACGATGCTATAGTAAAGCTTCACTGTGTATATATACTGGCAAAGATGTTTGTGAGCGGAGAACATAAAAAATTTCATCTTACCTGTAGAAAGTACATTAAATAAATGTACAACCCAGATGTGGATAACCTAGGACCTAGGTTTTGAACTTTCCAAATTACATTTGTTAACGTAAATTTGATTAGTTCTCTTCAGCTAGATTCACCTACACAAAATTTCAAATGTCGCTGCATCAATGCCAGTATACTCGTCTGAATGCCTGGCTGTTAACAGACCGAAAACAGTGAAAAAGTTTTCAAAGAGAAAAATTATTAAATAGTGTAATACAGTAGTATTTATACTTTAACCTGATGGTGCTTTGTTTTACTGGGAAGCAATACTACTGTATATATAAATATATATATGTAGTTATATATATATATATATATATATATATATATATATATATATATATATATATATATAACAATTTAGCTAGGTTTTAAATAATCACCTAAGCGACATTAAATATCCGAATAATTTACTGGCTTTTTTAACCTATATCACTAACAATGTTATGAACTATCGCTCTAAACAAATAGGTAAATAAATAAAATAATCATACAGTTTATCAATATATATATATATATATATATATATATATATGTGTGTGTGTGTGTGTGTGTACACACACACACACACGCATGTGCATATGTTTCTGTATATTTTATGCAGTTTGATATACAAATACAGACACATTGTATCACAAAAGGCATGCTAGTGAAACTTGTAACTGTCACCTTTCATGATTTCACAGAGAGAGAGAGAGAGAGTGTGTGTGTGTGTGTGTGTGTTTCTATTCATTTCTTACTTAGTTCTATATATTAGGTAATGCACATTTATTGTATAACATAATGCCATATGTTAAATACTTGCAACATATACAAATATATATATATATATATATATATATATATATATATATATATATATATATATATATATATTGGAATAGTGGATCTTGAATACATAAATACATTATGCATATATATAGAGGAGGAGAGGGAGAGACAGTGATAGAGAAGGAAAAGTAATGTTTTATTTAATATATTGATTAACATTTTTCAAAGTTTTGTTGCATAAAATAATTTCAAAAAATTCTATGTAATTTTATTTGTAGAAGCCTGATTGAATAACACCTAGAAGACATTTATTGAATTCCTCGTTGGGAAAGAATAAAGCCTCTATCAGTTTTTCTCACAGTGTTGTTCAAGAAAAGACAGAATATCTATACAATATAGAATGACAAGGTCTGCTTCAACTAGATTTTTCATATCTTTCTTTTGGCAGTCCCGTTTGATACGTTAGTGTTATCAAAATAACACAGTATCAAATGGAATCAGAGAGAAAAACAAACATTTACATAAATTAATTATTACTATCACCTAGTCTCAGATGCAAACTGTAAAACCAAAATTTAGTTGCTAACCAATAGTCTTGAATTTTTTATCTTTTGTGAAGATAATTCATTATAGATTTTTATTCCTAGAATTTTGACATGTCTTGAATTTTGTCAACTGAAAGACAGGGATCATTTTATCTTTGTTGACATAAATTCATGTATTTTGCTATTTCTTGAATCATAAGTATCATTACATTCAGTAACAATTCAAGATATTTATCTACAAGAACTTTGAAAATGATTACCCATAATTCAATGTCTTATTCAAATTCAGTTTTCTAATTACTTTCTTCCATTTCAACATACTTTATTCAGATTTTTCAACTGTCATCTGATTCCAAACATGTTTATGATAATTTTGCTAAGTCAACAACATTATTATATTATATTCCTTCATCAAAAATTTTTGAGAATTCCCTGTAATCTACTGTGTGGTTGGTTAAGAAGCTTGCTTTTCAACCACATGGTTTCAGGTTCAGTCCCATTATGCAGCACTTCCAGGTCAACCAATGCCTTCTGAATGAATTTGGTAGATGGAAACTGTGTAGCAGCCCATCCTCTGTGTGTGTGTGTGTGCATGCACGCATTTGTATGTGTATGCACGCAAGTGGACATGCATGTTTGTTTATCACACACATAACCCCATTTAACAAGTGTTCATCAGTTTACATCACCATAACTTGGCAGTTCAACAAAAGGTATTCAATAGAATAAGTACCAGACTTAAAAACTTAAACTCAAGTTCTAGAGTCAATTTGTTTGACTAAAATCATTCCAGGCAGTGCTCCAGCATGGCCAAAGTCCAATAACTGAAACAAGTAAAACATGAAAGAAGTTTCAAATGGGAAAAAGCCACTAATTTTTGCCCCCCACCCCTCCGGGCAGTGGGGAGGGCATTGTAAATACTTATAACGGTTTTGTACTGTAGAGGAGTCTCACATTTAATAGCATTCTATACTTTTGACTCAAGTACATTTCCTCTGAAAAGCAGTCAACAAACTGCAAAAAGGTTTGCTATGAATGTCTTCATCACACTTCTTTTTACCACACGTCAAAAGCAAAGGAATGTTTACATTTTTATAATTTCCTATCACACCTAAGGCTTTCTAATACTTAAATATATTTCAGTCATTCTTATTTACACTGTTGCACATAAGATATATATTGTTTAATTATGAACCAGCTAAAGTGCAAATATGCAAGTTCAGCTAATCATTACAGAAATAGATTAATTCCTAATTGCATCATAGAGCAGCTGAATATTTTATGCTTTCGATTGGTACTTTTCATCTGAGAAGTGATTAACAAAGTAAAAAACAGCCTGTTAGAAGCACCCAGCTTTTTTCTTCAGCACATCAAAAGCATAGAAGGATATAGAATTATATTCTTAAAAATTTCTATCACAGCTAAGGCTAAATTTATTTCAGTTCTGATTCATATTATATATGCCATTAAACATATTGTTCATTCATATATATGCATGTGTATATTAAATTTCTAATACCAATGGTTTCATGTACATGGGTTAGCCAGCAATTATCAACTAAAAATACAAAATTTGAAATTTCCTTATAATTACTGACAACTGAGCTTCTAGTTGATAATTGCTAGTCAACCTGTAAGCATGAAACCAGTGGTACTAGAAATTTGATGTCAATTTCATTAAAGATTTCATTATCCTCCTATCTGATGTTGAACACTTTTTTCAGCTCATTACTAACATCTCTCTCTCTCCTCTGCTTCCTCTCCCTCCCTCTCTTTTCCTTGCTTCCTCTCCCTCCCTCTCTTCTCCTCGCTTCCTCTCCCCTTCTCTCTCACTTCATTTATTATTATGTCCATTTTATCATGCTAGCATAAGTTAGATGAATATATTACTTTGTTATAAGTGACAGGAGCAGTTCAGATTAGCAATTTATATATCTTATTAACTTGAATATAATGTAAGGAAGCCACAACACTACATTATTCATCTTGAGAAAACATCTTGTATAGACACAACGTGCTAAATAGCATGGAAATAGTTGAACAGTGGCAATGGAACAGCTAATCTGGGATTCTGTGCATTTGCACATCACTGGTAACAATTATCCTCCATGACCACATGCTTGAACAAATTTCATCTCTACTGATTAACAAGTGATTAACTAGTGATTAACAAGTCACTGATGTTACAAATGGCTGGTGGGCAGAGTAAAACTTCATTATTAGCAACAGAAGCAATATTAGTTCAGAAAAGCTATCTGTATATCTTACTCAATAGGGATATACTGTTGAAAGCTACAAGACTGAATGAGTAAAGAAAGAAGCAGCTTTATGCAAGCAGATGAAAAGCTATATTACAAAAGAAGGGACCTGAACAGAACAGGGATTTTTGCTGTAGAAGAACAACATAGCTACTCACATTATAGAAGAGTGGGTGGGAATAACTCAGGTGGAACTGGAAACACAGATAAAATAGAGATGACAAAGGTGTCAGGATGGACTCCAAAGGTACAAGGAGGTGAAAAGAAGTATGTAGAGAACAGGAATATGAATGGATAGAGATTGCAAGAGTTTATAAGAAGAGTGAGGAATGGTTAGAGACAGGGCATGACTCAGGGAACAAATATAATAAATGAAAAGTAATGGTTGAAGGGTGGTCAATGATGAATAGGTTTTCCATATACAAGAAAATTTATTATAACTCTTTCAAAACTGTTTCTGTGTATTTTAATCAATTTTGAAGAGGATTAAAAACTTTGGAAGAATTTATAGAAATATCCAGCTGTAAAAAACAGGCTTTGCCAGTGTTGGTGCCACATGAAAAGCACCCAAACTGCCTGTGAAATGGGTGACTTTAGAAAGAGCATCCAGTTGTAAAAAATAATGCCTAAACAGACCTCATCAGTGCTAGTGCCACATGAGAAGCATTCAGTCCACTCTGGAAGAGCATCCGGCTGTAAAAACTATATCAAAACAGGCAGTGGAGCTTGGTACAGTCCTCTGGCTTGCTAGTTCCTGTCAAAATGTCCATCCCATGCAAGCATGGAAAGTAGACTTTAAGTGATGATGATGATAAACTTTTGTTATTAAACTGGAATGTGGCACAAACAAAATACAGTGGAAGGCAGTGTATTTCATAAATGCAAAGCTTTTAGCATAAGCAGAGGATACAAGAATACCCAGCACATATTCAGGACTCATCTTAATAACAACAGATATATGGAAATATTATCTGCTAAAATTATGATGGATGGTTAAACTTTAAAAAGGAATGCTCAAAAACAGAAGATTTCTTACCACAGAACTAGAGGTGGTTACAGGCAGGTTGGCATGTAAAGAGTTTAAACAATGAAATTATTTAACTTACTGGTAATGTTCCCTATTTTCTTTAGATAAAAGTTTCCACTGAGATCCCAAGACACATGAGATATTCCTGTTATCAAGGTGAGGATTCTTGGCAGCAACTTCAGCTCTCTTCTCCACAGAATATCTAATGAAACCATTTTGGGGTCGCTTAATATTGCTTGAACCTAAAACAGTAAAACATAACACACAAAAGAGAATAAAAGAATAGCAAAAAAAAAAAAATGTGCAAAATATTTTATGCCAAACAAGAAAAAAATTCATGAAATAATGCACATGTGAGTGTACACGTGTGCATGCATGCACACCTGCAATTTTCTCTAAGGAAGAATATATTTGAGAGAATACGATATATTATTTTACTTCCAGAGCAAAGATGAGACTTAAAATATTCATTAGTGTATTATGTAAGTACAATTCTGTATTTCCAATGCTCACATGGTTAATGAGAGATATATCAGAAACATACTGGGATTAATTATTAATTATAATTAACTCAATGTGGAAAGTTGGCAGAATCGTTAGCATGCTGGACAAAATGCTTAGTTGCATTTCATTTGTCTTACATTCTCAACTCAAATTCCACTGAGGTCAACTTAGCCTTTCATCCTTTTAGAATCAATGAAATAAGTACCAGTTGCGTACTGGAGTTGATGTAATTGACTAGCCCCTTCTCCCAAATTTTAGGCCTTGTGCCTATAGTAGAAAGTATTATAATTAACTCAATAAACTGCACTCCTTCCTTAGACAAAAATTAACCTGTTTGTGATTTGTCAGAAAGAGAAATGAATATTTTCACTTAATGAATTAACTAGCAAGATTTCCAGTACAAAATGATATTAAATGTGGTACACACCTATTTGAGATTGAAAATTACAACCGACTGACTGAACTCAAACCACAAGTAATACCCAACAGCCTTTTACATTGAAAATTTTACAAGTTATTGCTTTCATAATTTAATTCAGTGTGTGAGATGCTTCTGGAACCTTGCTAGTAGATAGATAGAATTGAATAAATAACTAGAGAAAGTAATAATTCCGCTCAATATCTTGGTTGTAATTTTAAGGAGACAAGCTGGCAGATTGTTAGCACACCATGTGAAATGCTTAATGGCATTTCGCCTGTCTTCACATTCTGCATGCAAATTCTGCTGAGGTTGACTTTGCCTTTCATCCTTTTGGGGGCCAATAAAATAAGGACCAGCTGAATACTGCGGTTGATATAATCAACTTACTTCCCCACACGCTGAAATTGCTGGCCTTGTACCAAAATTTTAAATCAATATCTTGGCTGCAGTTGGTTCTAGGAGAATAATTCCTAAATAGTGAGAACAAGACTTGGTACCTGGAAAAATTCTCGTACTGCAAAAATTAACACAAAATATGAGATGAGACAAAAGTCAAGCTTCCCCTAAAGAAAAGGCAAAAAAAAAATCATTTTATACATTCACTTTAATAAGTCCTCTGATAAAAATCCCTTGATTGCATGTGGACTAGTTCAATGACAGTAAACATGGGCTAGGTCATGCTGACAATGGGGGAAAGGCAACATGCCTATTTTCTGCTAGTTCACAAACTCTTCAATTAGAATGCTTGGTTCCAAACGCTTGCTTTTTTGTTTCAAGTTCCACCGTCGTAAGATTTTTTGTGCAGATATAAAATAATCCTAGATAGCTTTTGGCAAACTCATGTATTAAGTGACTATATGTCTTGGAGGATCATTATTTTGAGTATAAGAACCATTCTAGTACCAAGAATAAATCATGAATAAGTCTCTTTATATGGAGGTGAGATACCTGTGTTGAGAATAAGAACAGATCTTTAATTTGACAAATTCAAACCTAAACTAATATTTGGGTCTTAAGGCTTTTTTCATGTTATTACATTATTTCATATAATTTAGGTTTTTATCGCCTCTTTACAGCATTTATCGAAATATCACTTGTTCTAACAATTTTATCACTTACCTAAATTTACTGAATATCCTCTCCATGAAGATCCACCTGACTAACGCATCTCTCTTCTGTATTATCCAACAATAATTGTCCAGTATTTCGTCTGCTATTATGTTCTGAGTTCAAATTCCACTGAGGTCAACTTTGCTTTTCATCCTTTTGCGGGGCGATTAAATAAGTACCAGTCACGCACTAGGGTCGATGTAATCGACTTAATCCTTTTGTCTGTCCTTGTTTGTCTCCTCCCCTCTATGTTTAGCCCCCTGTGGGCAATAAAGTATTAAATAATTGTCTTACTTCCCAGATTATGTATAAAATTTCATCCCCATTCACATCTCCCTCAAACTCCAATGGTATGAAATGGCTTCTATTAAGAACCCGAGGACCATCACTACATTCCTCTTAAGCCATAAAGCTAACTAAAACAATAAGTTTTCCTGAGCCTGATTGATTACAAACAATAACAACTTACAGTTCTTTTGACAAGAAGAATGTGTTTGGTCTTTACATGAAGTTTTATCGTTATTCTTCTGTACCATCATATTAAGTTCCAGTGCATAGTTTGCAGTAGCAATTACAACATCTTCCTGTAAGAAATAAATAATAATCCGTGTTAGTAATTAACATATTCTTGAATGAAAATATAATTTTTAAAATTTTGTTTCATTGTATTTATTTATATACATATATTTTCACTACAATCCCTAGAAAACCCAAGTTTTGTGAGTGGATTTAGTAGAAAGAAACTGAAAGACGTTCTCTCTCTCTTTCTTTCTCTCTCTCTCTTTCTTTCTCTCTCTCTCTTTATATATATATATAAACTAGGCAATGTATCGTGTGTGTAAATGTATATGTATGTATATATGTCTGTATGTGTATGCATGTGTATGTATGTATATGTGTGTGTATGTGTATGTATGTGTATGTGTGTGTATGGATGCGTGTATGGAGGGATGAAGGACAGACAGAGACATACACGGATACACACACCCAACAAGCTTCTTTCAGTTTCTGTTTAACGAATTCACTCACAAGGATTTAGTCTGCCCAAGGCCACAATAGTAGACACTTGCCAAAAGTTCCAGGCAGTGGGACTGAACCTGGAACCATGTGGTTGCAAAGCAAGTATTTCCTAATAGTTTTCTTAATTTCTGTACTGTCATTGTCATTTTAATGACAACTTTTTCCATGCCTGTGTGGATGAGACAGAATTTGTTGAAGTGGATTTTCTAATCAGACGATCTTCTTATGGCTAACCTTAACTTGTTTCCAAACAAGAAAATATTTCCCCATGAACAGACATGTTTTCATAGAAGATTGAAAATGAATGGGCATCACTTGTATAATGATGACATTTGTTTCATAAATAGTATATGATGCAAAGCGCTCATGCATACGCGCACACACAGACACACACATAAAGGGCTCTTTTTAGCTTCCATCTACCAAATCCACTCTAAATGCTTTGGTGAATCTGAGTTTCGATAAGACATTTGTCCAAGGTGTTATGCAGTGAGACTGAACCCAAAACCACATGATTAGGAAGGTAAACTTCTTAATCACACAACCATGGCTGCATTCATCATCATCATCATCAAACATTTATTTTCCATACTGGCTTTGGTTGGATGATTTGACAGGAGCTGGCAAAGTAAAGGACTGCACCAAACTCCATTGTCTGTGGCATGGTTTTTATAGCAGGATGCCCTTCCTAACACCAACCACTTTACAGATTGGACTGGGTACTTTCCATGTGGCACTAGCACTGACAAGGTCTGCTTAGGCATAGTTTTTACAGCTGGATGAATTTTCTAATGCCAACCACTTTACAGATAGGAACTGGGTACTTTCCATGTGGCACCAGCATTGATGAGGTCTTGTTAGGTATAGATTTTACAGTTTGATGGATTTCCTAATACCAACCACTTTACAGAATGGACTGAGTGCTTTTCAGGTGGCACCAACACTGGCAAAGCTTGCACATTGACTGTTTTCATTCCCAGAAGAAAACAAGAGTAGGAAGTAAAGTTAGAACATAAAACAGAGAAAGTAAACAAAGCCTATGGCCTGTGCTTACCAGTGTAGGTTTGGGTAATGAGTCATTTTTGGGTAAATATTCTCTTAGTTTGGTTATGAGATTCTGTAATTCCAAATTGCCAAGTTCTTGGTTTTCCTGAAAATATAAGAATATGAAAACAAAATTGTAATATATAGACACTCACATGCTATATATATATATATATATATATATATATATATATTATATTATATATATATATATGTATGTATACATATATATATATTATACATTTAAGTTATGTAAGTGTGGTTATGCTGGAGTGCAACCATGTGCACGCATATGCCCTTGCATGCCCACAAACACACACGTATTTAATGTAATTCATTGAAACTGAATCCTCATTACACAAGGCAAATCTTATGCTTCAGCAATTTTCAAGCAAGTGAATGTTTATCTTGCAACTTGAGTTTCATGCCACTGTGATCATTAGGTGAGAACTCACCTGAAGATAGCAAAACCATATACTCTAACTCTACAACATCTATTGAGCATTTCTTTCTCATCTAGTCAACATCATTTGATTTTTGCACATGCGTGCGCATATGTATGTGTGTGTGAAAGTATGTATGTATATTTGTGTATATATGTATAAATATATGCAAGTGCATATGTATATATATATATATATATATATATATATATATATATATATACTAGGTGCAGAAAGAGAGAGAGAGAGAGAGAGAGAGAGAGACTTGTGAGTTATTTATTGATCACATTAGTAATAGTTACATGGAAAACATACCCAGTATACTTTGTTAAGTGGTTGGCATTGAAAAAGGGTATCTATCTATAGAAACCATGCCAAAAACAAACTGAGTACAATGCACCCCACCAACTTGGATACTGTCAAACTGCCCAATCCATATTGGTATAGAACATAGACATTAAGTAGCAGTGGCAGCAGTGGTGGTGGTGGTGGTGGTGGTGGTGGTGGTGGTGGTGGTGGTGGTGGTGGCAGTGATGATGATGATGATGAGAGATAAGAGAAACTGAAGTTGAAAATGCACTTAATTACCTTATTTTTTAATACATATTATGTTCTGCTCTAAACATGAATCAACATTTTATTATTTTTCTTTTTCGTAAGTTGGTTTAAGGTAAACAAAACAGAAGGCTGATGGTTTTAATCCAGATACTTACATCAATAGGAACATTCCAACAGTTATTCAGTATTTCTTCAAATTTTTCTGGAAAAAAAAAAATTGTTTTGGTCACATTATGCAAGCAAGGTTGCGAGGTTAGGAAGTTTACTTTATAATCATTGTGGAGTAATATTCCTAACAAAAAGGAAAATCAACAGACTTGAAGGTATAGAATAACTCACAAAGGAAATCATGAAAAGGACTGACACAGGGTATAAAGTACCTGGACATACTGTGATGGAAGAAAATAATGAAAAAGACCTTAATGCCGGATTATCTCCAAAGACTTATGCAGGAGGAGGAGGAGGAGGAGGATTGGCCCGGATGCAATACCAGGCAGTGGCTCTCACAGTTTCTGATCTTAACAGATTGGAAGTGTTAATGGTAAATTTTGATCCTTTCACCCACATGATTTTTCACTAAGGGAAAAAAACTCGGATTTTGTGCATAGAATCAAGTACCCTGACTTCCTAATATGCTGCAAACCCTTTATTTTTGGCTGGAATCATTGGAATTTTTTTTTTTTTTCGTTGAATGAATTCCGGTGACCTAATATGCCACAAAATCTTTTTGGTTTGGAAAACGGGGTGGGGTGGGGTGAAGTGGAAGCCTTTGAAATTTCTGCAGGTACATTTGCTGTGTTTTTTGCCTTGTGGCCCTTTTTTTCTCCTCCCCACTTTTTGTGTGGATACGGTTTGGTCATTGTTTTTGTTGTTTTGTTTTTCTTTTTGCCCTTTTTTCCTTCTTTTGGATGGTGTTTTCCACTGTTTATCCTGGTCAGACTTGCTGCATGTCATATCTGACCATATGAAATCAGGAAGTGACATGTCCTATCTTAAAGTTGAGAGGTAACTGGAAGAATCCATTGTTGCTATGGTGAGAATTGGTGTTGAAGTGGCTGTTGTTGTCGGCAGTTTTTCTGTTGTTTTTGTTGATGTTGCTTTGTGGCCATTGCTGGTGGGTTCCTTGATGCTGGGAGAAGGATGAGGGAGTCTCTTCCCTTTCTCCTTCAATGCTAGGCAGAAGGTTCTTAAGTGTGAAGTCAGAAGGAAGATGTGACACCTGGCCTTCCTCCCCGGATAGAATGATGCTACCTGAGAAATCTAACTGATCTGGGATGGCATCTACATTTTTAACTGTTTTGGATGAGGAGTTCTATCTCCATCCGCAACCAGTTCTCTTTTTTGGTCTGGTAGACTTTGAAGATTTTTGTGTTTCCTTCAATGTCTCTACCATGACAGCAGTTGTTAACCTAGGAACTGCTATCTCTGATGGCATCCGTGGGACTTGCATTCTTGCTAGTCTCTGGCCACAGTAGTAAGAGACTAACAAGAGATCCTCACTTTTCAAGTGTTTTTGAAAGTGAAATTTTGCCTCTTCCTTTATTTCAAATCTCACTTTCACTGTTCCATAACCCTTCCTCTTTGGATTTTTCTTCTAGGCTCCAAATGGAACCTAATGCTTTTTTTGGACTTGAGCCTCAGTGGTTCTTTCCACTCTTTTCAACTTTAATTATGGTATTTAATTATGGTATTTTGAATGGTGTGTCAATCAGGATGTTGAGTTTGACAGTTTGTTCATCTTACCCTCCCAGCCATCTTTCCTTCTTGATCTCTTCCTCAGAGTAGTTCACTCTTTGGAAAGAGGACTTAGTGGCACTAGTGAAAAAGAGACTGGTGTTTGTCATTGCCTTTGTACTGGTTTGTTGGTCTGTGCTCGTCATTGCTACTTTCGTTGCTGTTGTTGTTGCTCATATCTTTCTCAGAGGTTAGTCTTTGCTGTGTTGATACTGACTGACATTTGTAATCTGAACCATGAATAACTTCAATTTGTTAAAATTTTTATCATAATTATTGTTATTGGCTTCAACATTTTTTATTGTTTGTTTCACTTCAAATTGGGTGTTGTTGTTGTTGTTACTAGTTGTTGTTGATGGTAGTGGTTTGAAAGATTACTTTGTTGAAATATTGTTTCGTGAATATTTATAACATCACTGTTGTTGAAAACTGCCTTGTTGTCTGTTTTTTTTTCCAATGCGGCGACATAGCACATCATGTTCGCTACATTCTGATGACACTCCTCACACTTTTCTTCTCTCCCAGACACCAGCCTCACCACATCAATTTTTTTTTTCCTCCGTGGATAGAGAAAATGAAAATTTCCGTAACAGAAACAAAATTAAATTGAGATATCCCCAAGACTGGGGGACAACACAGAAAAAGAAACTCACCAGTTGGTAGACCACAACTCTTTTTCCATGATGGTATAAATTCCAAAACTGGATGCAAAATTTATCTGTGGTTTTGTTGACAAAAATTACAGAGGCAAGGTAAAGCCTGGCTTACCAGGCTGATGCAATAATAGTAGTAGTAGTAGTAGTAGTAGTAGTAGTAGTAGTAGTAGTAGTAGTAATAGTAATAACAACAACAATAATAGTAATTGCTGCTGCTGCTGCTGCTACTGCTGCTACTACTACTACTACTACTACTACTAGCTGAACCCGTGAAAAATTCACGGAAAACATAAGCATCTGTAAATTGTGTGCTGGTGCCATGAGAAATGTTTCTATATTGTGGCAGTTACAGAATATAGAAAGAAGTGTAAAATTGATAACTACATAATCCAAAATATCCGAGTTACACAACCCATAAACAGAATTACTATTTAGCCTAAAAATACATCGTACATATTCAAAGAACCTTCTTGATATAGTGGTATGGAATGTTCTTCTAGTATTCTTTTATTCATTTACTTGTTTCAGTCATTTGATGGTGGTCCATGCTGAAGCACCACCCTTTAGTCAAAGAAATTGACCCTGGACTTAATCCTTGTAAGCCTGGTGCTTATTATATTAGTCTCTTCTGCCGAACAGCTAAATTACAGGGACGCAAACACACCAAATCAGTAGTCAAACAATGGTGATGCGGGGACAAACACAGACACAATCACACATACATAAAAATATAATATACAGGCATACCTCAACTCAAGACGTTTCGATCTAAGTCGTTTTCGATTATATGTCGGTTTTCAAAAATAATATATGGAAAAATAAAAATCAAGTTAAGTCATTTTACTCAACTTTACATCTGTCAGCCACAAATATTGGAATTGTAAAATCACTAGAAAACCATTAAAAGCACATAAAATCATGTTACTGTACAATAAATGAGAATAAAAGCATATAAAATCATATTAAAATACATACAGTAAATGTTAAGATACACATCATAAAGTACTGTAGCTTAGTGAATGAAATCATGAAACCAGCTGTGTTGTCTTATTTATCGGTCTTTCAGAGCTCATGTTGCACTGTAGTACTAATATCTACCGTTAGGCGTCTTTGTCACTCGTGATGCCTGCGATTGTTTTGAATTCAGATTTGTTTACGTCTGTTTATCAGCTACTTTCTCATTTTTATTCATTTATGACTGTATTTTTTGCCCCTATTGCTCCTAAGAAAATTCATAGTGAAAGTGTTAAGCGTTATGCTATAACGCTGGAAGATAAACTGGCTATGATGAAATGCCATAAAAAAAGGTGAAAAAGTGGTAGCAATTGCACAATCTTTTGGGATGAGTCAGACAACTGTATTGATTATTTTACATTATAAAGACAAGATTTTAGCACGTGTCAAATCTGAAGCCCCAGGGATGAAGAATACTGTCATGAATAAGAAAAGAGGCAAAATCTTTGAAGAAATGGAAAGCCTTCTTTCTCTTTAGATTGTTAGGTTGAATCGTCAGCATGCTACTATTAGTCAAGAAATCATTCAAGAGAAAGTGTTGTCTTTGTTTGAGAACCTGAAGAAAAAAATATCCAGATGAGAAAGATGTAAAATTCAAGGCAAGTCAAGGATGGTTCATGAGATTTAAGGAGCAAAGAAGTTATCACTCTATTAGGAAGCAAGGTAAAAGTGCATGAGCTGACGAACAAGCAGCAGCGAAATTTCCTAATGCATTAAAGAAAATCATCGAAGAAAACGGGTTTCTTCTCGAACAG
Source organism: Octopus bimaculoides (assembly GCF_046866305.1). Classification (NCBI taxonomy): domain Eukaryota; kingdom Metazoa; phylum Mollusca; class Cephalopoda; order Octopoda; family Octopodidae; genus Octopus; species Octopus bimaculoides. Next base: position 116,788,149 of record NC_142931.1, read on the forward strand.
ATTTTTAACATAGATGAAACTGGATTGTATAGGAAAAAATTGCCAGACCGATCATTCATTTCCAAGGAGGAGAAAACTACTCCAGGCTATTAGGTCTCAAAAGAACATGTCACCATTATGTTGGGAGGTAATTGTGCAGGAGATTTTAAATTAAAGCCATTGCTTGTGTATCATGCACACAACCCCGAGCCCTAAAGAACATACCTAAGGCATCTCTCCCTCTAATATGGATAGCTAATTCAAAAGCATGGGTTACTGCTGTTGTTTTTGAAGATTGGTTCTTCAATCATTTTATCCTAGCAGAAGAGAAGTACTGTAAGGAGAAGGGAATTCCTTTTAAGGTTTTACTTATCTTAGGTAATGTTCCTGGCCACCCCGCAAAACATCATAGATATTTGCCCCAACGTTACTGTTGTATACTGTCCCCCGAACACCATGTCTCTTCTGCAACCAATGGATCGGGGAATAATTGCTATCTTCAAGCGTTACTATATGAAGCATTTATACTGAATCTCCCTGAGAACTACGTTGACAATATGCATGTCTGTGGAGTACCCAGCCACTTGCAAGTTAATTTTATTGTGTGGTAATGAAAAGTGAAAGTGACATCCAATGTTTTGCTGTCTGTATCTATGTATCAACTTTTCTTTGGGTCTATGTATCTATTGTCTCTCACTTTCTTTCTTTCTCTTTCACTCTCTCACTTCCTCTCTGCCCTCTCTCAAGCTTTGTCACTCCTTCCTTTGAAGTAAATGTGACACACACGACAGGTACATACAAAAACAACAAGCTGGCATATTATTATTATTGATGATAATAATAATAATAATAATAATAATAATAATATTGCCACAATTGGCCTAGACACCTACCTGAAAAACTCTGAGGACTGGATGTTAAAACTTGTCTCAAAACATGAAAACAAGAAAGCACCATACTCAGTAACAAAATAGGCAAAGGAATATCTAAGTGAATTCCAATTGCAACAAATTCAAGAATTAGACGAACTAGAAACACCTGCAGAAAAAGCTAAGCACATTAAAACCTGTGCTAAAACTGCTGCCTTAGATATTCTTACTGATAAATGGCAAGAAAAGCCTCTCAATGGCAAATACCCAAAGACAGTAAATAATGCCGATGTTGATAAAGCCCTTACCCATCAATGGCTAATAGCTTCTGGCTTAAAATCAGAAACAGAAGAGTTTATTATAGCAGCCCAAGATCAACGCCTACCAACAAGGAACTACCAGGCCAACATATTAATGAACGGCAGTAGCCCAACATGTCGTGTATGTAAACAACAAAATGAAACCATTGATCATGTTGTCTCCATGTGCAATTTCCTTGCGCCTACAGAGTATCTCAACAGGCACGATATATTCACTGGATAATTTGCATAAACCTGGATTTGCCAAATGATAAAAACTGGTGGGAAAACAAACCACCTCCAGTGCTTGAATATGATCACATCTCACTCCTCAAGAACTTTACCATTCAAACTGACAGAAAGATAGATGCAAATTGACTGTCCCAATCGATATAAACGTATCTGTCAAGACCTACCAAAAATTGAGCAAGTATAAAAATCTTGAAAGAGAAATTAGCAAAATGTGGAACCTGAAGACTAAAACAATACCTGTTGTCATAGGTGTCCTAGCAATGATAGCAAAAGGGGCTGATTGCTACCTAGCTCAGATACCAGGAAACCCCAAAATGGTAGAAATTAAAAAGAACTGCCCATATGCTACGTAAAATACTGTCTATGTGATCTCAAATTTTAAAACAAACACATAATTTTCTTATGGTTTCTTAAACATTCTCTAGAACAAGGCACCCTAGGCATAACACCAATATGAACTTCTAACATTGTCTCTTCAGGTCTCTGGGTGAGACTTGGAGCCAACTTGTAAAATGCAAAGCAAAATTCAAACATAAAATAATAATAATAATAATAATAATAATCCTTTCTACTATAGGCACAAGGCCTGAAATCTTAGTGGGAGGGGGTTAATCAATTTTCTTGGAGGGGGAGTTGGGGCTTGTTGATTACATTGACCCCAATGCTCGACTGGTACTAATTTTATCGAGCCTGAAAGGATGAAAGGGTAACTTGACCATGACGAAATTTAAATGTAAATCCAAAAAAAAAAAAAAAGGGGGCCACTAAGTATTTTGTCTGGGATGCTTACGATTCTGCCTTGATATAATAAAAATGAAAATGCCAACTATCCAGCTTCTATCTTAAAATGAACCATTACAAACATTTAATTTAATTTCTATAGTCAAATATTTTATAACCATTAATCAATTGTGCATTTTCTAAAATTAATCTTTATAAATATTCATATATAGCTAGACTTTAATTAAACTAGTAGATATGTAAATAAAATGGAAAAAAAAAACCACTAATTCTTTTCTGTATGTTAAATATTCAATATAAAAGCCATGTTGAATCTGAACTTAATTAAAAGAAATGCAATTTTCTGAAGAAAAACAATCTATATTTCTTGCATTGTTTCTGATTCAGGCACAAAGCAAGACATTTTTAAGGGAAGGGTTACTCAATACCATCAAATCCCAGTACTTGACTGGTACTTTATTTAAACAACCCTGAAAGGCAAAGTTGACCATGTAAGACTCAGAATACCACAAGACTCTGATATTGACTCAGAATACCACAAAATCATTTTCTCCAATACTTGACAGCAAAATGGCAGAATCATTAGAGCATCAAACAAAATACTTTACAGTACTTCTTCCAACCCTTTCTGTTTTGGATTCAATTCCTACTGGGGTCAACTTTGCCTTTATCTTTTCAGGGTTGATAAAATAAAGTACACATAGGCACAGGTGTGGCTGTGTAATAAGCTTGCTTCCCAACCACATTGTTTTGGGTTCAGTCCCACTGCATGACACCTTGAGCAACTGTCTTCTATAGTAACTTCAGGTTGACCAAAGCCTTTGTGAGTGGATTTGGTAAACAGAAACTAAAAGAAGTCCATTGTGTGTGTGTGTTAGTCCCTCATCACCACTTGACAACTGGTACTAGTGTATTTATCTCCTCATAACTTAGTGGTTCAGCAAAAGCAACTGCTTCTGCAATATTGAAAATGCTTTCTTTTTTTTTTTTTTTTTTTCAAAATGTTTTTATTTGTTCAGAAATAGTTTACTACTTACTATCCGGATAGCAGCTAATAAAGTAGGGGGTATTCATTATACAGTAGACCTGTTTAAATATTTACAGTACTCCTTTAATTGACATAATAAATATATTAAGAAAAAAATTCTTAGCCATAGTTATTTCACATTAATATCATGGTAAGTTTACTGTGTGCGTGTGCATATGTATGCATACCTACTCTTTTACTTGTTTGTCACTCTCTCTTGATATAACGTAGTGCAAATCAGTCAGGAGACAAGTGCGTCTTGTCTATACTTCTTTATACCCTTGTTTTTACACTTTTCCTATTGTAAACTTCCTTTCTCTCCATATATATATTTACCTCTCTTTTACTCTTTTACTTGTTTCAGTCATTTGACTGCGGCCATGCTGGAGCACCGCCTTTAGTCGAGCAAATCGACCCCAGGTTTTATTCTTTGGAAGCCTAGTACTTATTCTATCGGTCTTTTTGCCGAACCGCTAAGTTATGGGGACGTAAACACACCACCATCGGTTGTCAAGCGATGGTGGGGGGACAAACACAGACACACAAACATATATATACATATATATGACAGGCTTCTTTCAGTTTCCGTCTACCAAGTCCACTCACAAGGCTTTGGTCAGCCCAAGGCTATAGTAGAAGACACTTGCCCAAGGTGCCACGCAATGGGACTGAACCTGGAACCATGTGGTTGGTAAGCAAGCTACTTACCACACAGCCACTCCTGCACTTATCTATAATATCTACATATATCTATATATACACACACACACACACATATATTGAATTTTACTGAAATTAAATCTATAGATTTTAGCAGACATCAGAAATTGCTTAAATTGTATTGAGCCCATAGAAAAGATTAAAAAAAAAAAAAACACTATAAATACAGCGATAACTTGCATGCGGTGTGTGTGTGTGTGTGTGTGTGCTTGTGCATGTATGATTTTAAATATACATATACAAATACAAAACAGACACAAGCATGGCTGTATGGTTAAGATATTAGCTTCTTAACCATGTAGTTTCAGGTTCAGTCTCAACTGCATTGCACTACGATTAAGTGTTTTCTACTATAGCCCCCAGACCAACCAAAGTTGTTTGAGTGAATTTGGCAGAAGGAAACTGAAATAAGTTTGTCATTATATATGGCTGGATGCATCGGCCTAGGAACAGAGGATGCAGAGAATGCAAACACACCCTCTAAAATTTTTGTAGGGTGCAAAATCAAAATCTGCACCCCTACTTACTTTTCTCAAGTTAAGAAAACTGAATAAAAAGGGATCTATAAAAAGTAGTTCAAAGTTAGGTTTCTTCACAATGAACAAAATAGAATAAAACTAGACTGTTACATGGTGAGTCAGTAATGTAAATTGGAAGGAATGTCTCCTATATGTAATGTGTTCAAGTTGTAACATGTGTAGTTAGCATTTTTAGAAGGCAATTCATAGAAAGAATCCATTTTCAGTAATTTCTTATAGGCATGAATAAAGAATATTCAGAAGGCAAGTTTATAAAATAAAAACAATGAAATTTATTCAGTAGTGTAATGAGTGCTAGCAAGTGGTAACAAGGATTAATCTTGCATATGAATGAGAACCAAATATATGTGTATGCAAGACAGGAAAACCGCATAACTTACTATATACACTGAGGTTTTTATATGAAACAGAGTGGAAGCTGATATTAATCAAATGAGTTGACCTCTCTTTAAGTGATTTCTTAAAGAAGCATGAATAAAGAATATTCAGAAGGCAAGTTTATAAAACAAAAACATTGAAATTTATTCAGTGATGTGACATGTTGAAGAAAGCAATGTTGCTTCTACGCCATCAGATCCACAACTAGTTTGAAACTGCTACTTCGCTGTACACACACGCATGCACAAGAAGTAAATGGAATGGATTTAGTTTAATCGAAAATGAGAAGAACAATGCAAAAATACCAAGAACAATGAAGAACAGTAACATTAAAAAAAAAACCAATTATCACATTCTAAATAGAAAATATTGACATACTTTCTGTCAAAGCTTTTACATTTTCTTTTTGAGGTTTTCTCGAGCTTTCTTTTGTGACTTGATGGCAGAGAGAAAGAGTCCCTTGTTGCTGGAATGATTTATGAGAATTTGGCAAATCAACAGAGTTAGTTTGCTGATAAGGACTTTCTGTGGTGTCAAGAAGGCCAGCTCCACTTTGAGAGTGCAGATTCTGACTTGGTGAATGAAACTTCTTCATCAACACATCATTAAATAATGGCTGAATGTTCTTTACATCATGTTTTTCAGATTCTTCTTTTATTTCAAAAGGATGAGGAGAAACTAAAGTCTTCTTTGATGAATTCTGATTACCTTTAATAAAATCTGAAGAAATTTTAGAAGATCCTGTGTAAAGAAAGCTTTGGTTTGTATTTGAAGACTTTCTCTTCAAGTTTGTAAATTCTGCACCCGATATCAATTGATGTTTGGAAAATGTCTTTGAGACGTCTACTTCAATAACATCACCGGGAAAATATTCCCTTTTCACATGTTTGATTACTGTCAGAGGACTGTCATCTGTTTGGTGAGAAGATAAGCATTCTTTGGTGTTATACTTTTCAAAATTTTCAATTGAATTTGTCACAAAAGTGTGTTTGTAAAAGTTTTCATTTGTAGGTTGCATGGGAAAAGACATGCGACTACTTTTTGTTATTTCACCTGGAGCCTTTACATGGGAATTTTCAAAGGATAATTGAGGAGACTGAATTTCTAGCAAATGAATGTTGTCCATATTCAAGATATGACTACAGTTGGAACCTTTTTCAGTTTTGCATTCATTCTGTAAATGACAAACAGTACCTGAGCAATCACTGTTATGCAATGAACTGCTACTATTATTATTTCTATTATTATTATTATTATTATTATTATTATTATTATTGTTATTATTATTGTTATTAATATTAATATTATTATTGTTATTATTATTATTATTATTATTATTATTATTATTATTATTATTATCATTAAAAATAGAATCATTCTTTACATCAATATTTTTTATGTCTCCAAACGGAAATTTAACTGTTGGTGACTGAGTCCTCCTAGTCGCATGTTGAGATTCCCACGATTGCTTGGGAGATGTAAGATTTTCAGGAAAAAGCCAAACTGGGTCTACTACACTGTCTTTGGAACAATCCAAATGATAACTGCATGGAAAAAGTTTTTTCTCAGATTTAAGATTCTCTTTCGGCAATCCATGAAAGTCTTGAAGAAAATAATTTCTAGGTTTTACGTCTTCATTAAGAGTATTATCAAAATTCAAGTTGGGTGACACAAATTCTTTGATTCTGAAGGTATCTGATGACCATTTAGGCATAAATGTAATGCTACTATCTATAGATTCTTCATTCATCTTTGTACTGCTTCAATACCAAAGGACAAACCTGCAATGATAAAACAATTGCAAAATTAATATTGGTTTCAAATTTTGGCACAAGGTCAACAAATTTGGGGGATGGGGTAAGTCAATTACATTGAGCCCAATATTCAACTGGTACTTATTTTATTGACCCCGAAAAGACAAAAGGCAAAACCAATCTCAGTGGAAGTTAAACTCAGATCAAAGAACAACAAAATGCCAAAAAGCATTTTGACTGGAATGCTAACAATTCTGCAAACTTGCTGCCTTATATTTACTGAATATTAATTTAGTAAATAAGGCAAAGTACCACAAAACAACCATAATGATGCTGCAGTTTCAGTTTAAGGTTATTTCACTTCAATCATTTCAATCACCAGCCATGTTCTTCACTAATACTGCTAAACACACTGGAAAAAGTATGAGCATCACTGCATTACATTTCCTAACCTAAAGACACGAGATTGCACCTTGAAAGATATCCTTCAAAGCACAACTCCAGACAAGGTTGTTCATGGAAGACCAGCAGTCGCCCATGCATATCAGCCTCCCCATCTCCATGCCACTGATGTTATCCAAGGGAAAGGCAAAGGCTGATACAGCTTGGCACCAATGATGTCACAAGTCATTTCTAGAGCTGACTGAACAAGAGCAACATGAAATAAAGTGTCTTGCTCAAGAACACGACACACGGCCCAGTTCGGGAATTGAACTTTACCTCATGATTTTAGATTTTATGTATTTTACTTCAAATCAACTTCATATTTATTTAACGTTTTTGTTACCATATTTCTTGTAACAAAAGCCAGTGTTTACAACATAAATTAACACAAAATTTTGGGGTGAGGCTTTAATTTAAATCTCTTTTGTTACTACATTTCTGTTACACTGTTTTTGCTTCGATCAACTTTGAAAATAATGAAGAATTTTGTAAAATAACTGTTATTATTTAGCTGATCTAAGGCGGCAAGCTTGCAGAATCGTTAGCATGCTGGACAAAATGCTTAGCAGTATTTTGTCTGCCTTCACATTCTGAGTTCAAATGTTGCTGGGGTCGACTTTGTCTTTCATACTTTCAAGGTTGATAAATTAAGTACTAATAGAACACAGGAGTCGATGTAACAAGAACACAGGAGTCGACTTGTTTCCTCCCCAAAAATTTCAGGCCTTGTGCCTACAGTAGAAAGGATTATTAGCTGGTGTATGGAACATAAATGAAGATGAAATTTTGATGGAAGATTTTACCCTTTTGTTACCATATCTCTATTGAAATACACTGTCTCTGTTTCAATCAATTTTAAGATAATGAAGAATTTAGTAAAATAATTCTGTCATTATTTAGCTGGTTTTTGGAAGACAAATGAAATTTTGATGGACAGTTTTAATTTAGATCACTTTAAAATGGCAGGTTTGTATCACCGGTGATTTGCATGAAATGGATCTAATACAGAACAGGCCAATACAGGCTCATTCCATTTAGGCATAATCAATCATGGTGATAGTGGGGGGGGGGGAAGTGGTAAGTGGGTGGGGGGTGGCAGCTACCCTAACAAAATATCTTGAATATGACAATTTATCTTTCACTTGTTTGAGTCATTGGACTGCAGCCACACTAGGGCACCGGTCTGAAGAGTTATGGTCAAAAACAATCACACTCAGGACTTATTTTAAAGTCTGGTACTTAATCTATCGGTCACTTTTGCTGAATCATTAAATTACTGGGATGTACACCAACACTGGTTGAAAAGTGGGGGATGGGGGCAAAAAGACACAAAAGACAGACAACACACACACACAGGCTTGCCTCCCAACCATATAGTTCTGGGTTTAGTTCCACTTGTTTCTTATCTTTATTTTCCTAAAATTTTCGTTGCGTCTTGCAACCTTGGAAAACGGATATTAAACGATTATGATGTATGTATGACAGGCTTCTTTCGGTTTCCATCTACAAAATACACTCACAAAGCTTTGGTTGACCCAAAGACATTTTTTCAAGGTACCACACAGTGGGACTGAACCCAGAGCCACGTGGTTGGAAAGCAAGCTTCTTACCACACAACCACGCTTTTATGTATGTATATGTGCACATTTGTATTTTCCCTTATTCTGAGATCATGCAATGTTTGTAAACAAGCTTCACAATCATAGAAGCAATGTCGTTCATTTCCAAGTCTTCCATGAAAAGACATGCCTGGCCATGAAAATATTACCCAACTTGGAAACAGGTATGCGTTGGTGACAGGAAGGGCATCTCACCATAGAAAATCTACCTCAACAAATTCCTTCCAACTCATGCACACATGGAAAAGAGGCTGGAAAATGATGATAACGATAATAATGATGGTCTGCATGTCTCACCTTACTTAAGATAAAGATAAAGCTAACATAATTTTCTTTCTTTTTTTAGCTACCTTCTAATTTAAAACATTAATTCTCCTCATGTCGGTATCTTTTTCATGTTTATGATATTATGTCTGCCTATTTTGATTTAAGACTTAGTGATATAAATATCAACAAAGATAATAGTAAACTACTCCAATCTTCTCACAATATGTATGATCTGATATTCTTTTTTTTTTTTTTGCCTTAATTTGGGTTTTGTTATTTTCATTGAAATGCATAATACACAATATAAAATGCAATTATCTTCCTTTTTTTTTTTTTTTATCAGACAGTTTTTATTCTTAGTTCTTAGTTTAGCTCGTGGCTGACATAAGAAAATTATTTCGTTCAAACATAGGAACCATTAATTATTAAATTTTATTTTGTTTTCATTAACAATACATTCTTTATTTTACTTGAAAATATGGCAAAACCCAGACAGACAATTTATGTATCACACCATCTCACCAACACCAAATGTGAAAATTATCAGATTCCAAAGCTAATATATACAACAAATATTACTTTTTAACCTTATAACTTAGTACTAACATGCTATCTTTAAAGATAGTGTTTAGGCAGTGACATGTCTTTTATATATAGCAACTGAGTAGCTAGTCATTGCCAAGCAATTTTCACAATAGAATGCCTTTATTTCAATTTTTTTTTATTCCATGTTAGACCATATCTTCCCCAACGGATTGACCTCTTGATCAAGATGGATTTATGCCTTATTTGGGGCTATTTATGTCTCAATAAACGAAGTTTTTGCTTTTAGCACTTGGTACATAGATGTAAAAAAATTTTCTTCCTATTCTTGAACGTCCAATGTAAAGCTGACCATGGGTGATGCAGAACTCTTCAAGATGTAAACTGGCAACCAAAAATATTTGCTCTTGTGACTTGATGGTTATGCCAAATCTAAGACTCACTGGAAATTGAAGTCATTTGAATTGGAATGGGACATCATGCTCAGAGTCCATGCAACAGAGGATCTTGTGCACTTACTAAATGTCTCCAAAGCTTGGGTGTCTCTGAGACCATGCAGTAGAGGCTCATGTTCAGATATTATCAAGTCTATTTTTTCTCTGTTTGAGCCCGCTGCTGCTGTTTTTTGACAGTTGCTCTAATGAAATTCCTTACCGACACAAGCAGATGCGTGCACACGCACACACACATGCGAGATACACAAGGCACAGGAGTGACTGTGTGGTAAGTAGCTTGCTTACCAACCACATGGTTCTGGGTTCGGTCCCATTGCGTGGCACCTTGGGCAAGTGTCTTCTCTAGCCTCGGGCTGACCAAAGCCTTATGAGTGGATTTGGTAGATGGAAACTGAAAGAAGCCCGTCGTATATATATATATATATATATATATATATATATATATATATATATATATATATATATATATATAAAATACATGAAAACACCCCCAAATCCCAAGAAAGATAGATTACCTTAACATTAAAAAATTAAATTATATATATATATAAATGTAACATTCAAGGATCAAGATGTAGGAAGAAAGTTAGCATCAAGTAATCCATAGTTAATATAAAGAACAACTTTTAAGAACATTAGTGGTTTATTACGGTGGAAGATTGTGGATTTTTTGTATCAAAGTACAATAAACTGAATTTATATTATATATATATATATGTGTGTGTGTACACACATATCTCCTACTAACACAACACTCACACATACACGCATACAATTACACACATGCACGCACACACACAGGAACGCATATACACACATACATATATACCTAACACTCACAATCTCACATACACACAACCACCGTCTACACACAAAAGACATACACATGTACAAACGAACTCATACACACGCAAATGAACCCACACCTAAGTATACATACATGGACACATGCAAATGAACCCACACAACAAACACCAACACATACACAAAATAACCCACAGAGCAAACCGCACGCATATATACACACACACACACACACACTTAAAAACTGCTTGCTCACTTTCTACTGACCATCGTCCACAACCACTCCCAAATAATTCCTGCTAATTCCTTCTATGTTAAGCGACACACACACTAACAGATTAACAGCCAAACCACGCACCCGCATACCTCCCTCCCTCTTAGAAAACTTTTTCTCCACCCTTTCCCTTCCACAATGTAACCTCGTGTATATCGTTGGCGATTTTTCTTCCTCCGTCTTCCCTTTGGACTTTCCTATATTTCCGACGAAGAGCTCTGCTTGAAACGTCAAATCCTCTTTCCTGAGCGTCCAGTAACACGTCCTCGCGTTGTGTTTTTGTCGTTTTTCTTGTTTGAACTCGCTATATATGTGTGTGTGCGCGCGCGCTCTTGATATTCTGTCAGAGCAAGTTGTTTTACATCTATTACATTATTTTTCTTTTGTTTCTTGGCTCCGGTGAGGCGTCTCACGATGTGAATGTTCCGAGCCCTCTCCTCACCCCGTTCGCGAGCGCACATTTTTTTCTTCATATTTGTTCTCAGCAAGTTGTTTTTAGACTTTTTATTTTTGAGCCCAGGTCAAACGCTTTAGTTTGACCAAACGAATTAAATGTCTGCATTAATGCAAAATATTCTTCCAAGAATTTAAGCTACGTCCTCAGGTGAAAGAAAGTCTGTTAAATACTTAATTCTCAACGTAACGTTATAAAATGAGTGCATATATGACAAGCTTCGTCTACTTACAAGGTATTGGGACCGGGGCTATACGGAAGGCACCACGTAATGGAACTGAAAACCAAACCACATAGTTAGGGAGCGAACTTACAATCGCACAGCCATGCCTGTATTCCACAATAAATTACCAGATTCTTAACACTCACCCCTCTAGTTTTTAAAAGTTATTTTAGGAATGTTATGCTTTTAGTTCTAACAAAATAATTTTAGATGCTAATACATGTACCTTTAGATGTTTTGGCTGAATATTTTTCTTTAAATATATTTAATTTTAATTATACGTATGGTTTTAATACAAAATCTTTTAACATCGTAAATATTAATGAAGCGCTCGCATAAGATGCATTGAAATAATTCACTTGAGTTAATCGACGCTTGTGCAGGCGCGTGGCTTAGTGATTATGGATGTTGGTCTCATGATCGTAAGATAGCAGTTTCGATTACTGGACTGGGTGACGCGTTGTGCTCTTGAACAGCCCACTAAGCTACCAAAAATTAGTAATCCTGCGACGGACATGCATCCCACCCAGGTGGAGAATATATGCGCCATGTAAACTGGCCCTATGAATTTATGACTCGGGAACGAACTTAACTTACCACTAATCGACAATTTAAGGTATTCAGATGAAACAATGTTTTGTAAAACGTACTGTCAATAACTACATGTGGAAAATAGGAAGGTGATCCAAAACTGGCGGAGGTATAAAGAATCTGCACACCACCCGTTTTCGGCGTAACCATACCCCTGAACACCGGGTGTGCGTATTTTTTACCTTCGCCCCGAAACTTACTCAATAAAAAAAGTGTAACCCTGATTTTTGTTTCTTCATAACTTTCATAAAAATTGATATTTTTCAAGGAAATACTCTACAAATAACTTTCAGATGGTGGAGATTCTAATCATTTTTTTGGTGGAGATGGAGTATATGTAATCTGGGTATACCCCCACTTTTAAATTTTGTTTTTTTTTACGGAATCCTATGTTTCAGACCATGGAGAATCCGATTCTGGAAATTTTTTTTCAAAAATCTCAATTTCAAAATTTCGACCCCCCCCCCGGTTTTTATATAGATCCACAGGGTAAACCTAACCCTAACCCTGACCCTAACCCAACCCTAGTTTTGTGAGATTTGGCTGTTATTTCTAGCATGTAAATAGCCTGCTTGGTGGGGGGGGGGGATTTGAAATTTTTCAAAAATTATTTTTTCAGAATCGGAATCTCCATAGCCTAAAACGTGGTATTCCGTAAAAAAAATAAATTAATAAATAAGGGGGGGAAAGGTTCAGATGACATATAGTCCATCTCTACCGGTGGAGATTCTAATCATTTTTTTAATCCTTTTACTCGAGAGGAATTTCGGCTAATTCATACAAGTCGACTTTGTTTTCTCAATAACTTCCAGAAAATTGATATTTTTAATCTCATTTTCATCAGATACCTTTCAGATGGTGTAGATTACGATTATCGGAATTTAATATGAAAAACAAAATTGTGAGTGCACCCCTATGTAGTGACATATCGATAAAATGATTTTGGCAATATGCGAGTGTCGGTATGTGTGCGCGCCCAATATTATTTCCACATTAAATTCCGATATACTTGTAATGTAAATCATCTAAAAGGATTTTATTTTAAACATTGGCTTAAAATATTTTTTTAAATATTAAATTTTGGGGTCAGAATATTAGGTTAATGGGCGATCTTTCGGTACTAGATCCCATAACTTCAGGTCGTTGTGCGCACGCATATTGATTACATTATCGAAGAGTTTTAAACCACGTGTGTTTATTTACTTTTCCGAATAACATCGGCGATTTCCGTAAAAAAAATAATTCTTTTACATGGTGTAAAAGCGAGAGAGCGCGATTGGTTCAAGAAAGATCTTTTGAAGTTAGTGTGTGTGTGTTAGACAGAAAGTGGTGTGTATGTGAAGTTCTTTTGTTAGTGTGGAGATTGTAATGTTGCTTGTGTGTATGTGTGTGAGAGAAAAAGAGAGGTTATGTATGTACGTATGAATGGCTACAGTGACACACGCACACAGGTTGTTATGCGTGTGAATGGCTTCAGTGTCACCCACAGATACTTACGTTCACCTATTGCATACATTTTTTTTGTACGTGTGCATGTGTGTAAGGGAGAGAGAGAGAAGGTATGTTTTTTTTGTTTTTGCTAGTTTGCATGTATGTAACGGTCTGCTATGTAGAAAACGATAAGGTTGACTCAATGGAATAATAATGACAGTAGTCGAAGTTATAGACAAACATTTTTTTATTTAACAATTTCATTTGCCTTCTCGACTGCTACTGTGCAAGCCTTAATTTTTTACTTGTCCTGTTCTCATCATTCTGACATCATGCAAGGGACTGATAGAATAAAGTCTGTTGATGCGAGATGGTGAAACAGTAAGAGAAAGTCAGGAGAGTTATAAAGTAAGAAAGAGATATCCTTCTCACGAAAAAAAGAGTTGCATGCAAAAGAAAAAAAAATTTAAGAGTCTACAGTTGTGCACAGAAACTGGGTGCAAGCATGCATGTGTAAATATTGTGCTGTGCAGCAAAAGGAATGGACAGTACAAAATGAGTAACGAAAAGTGACAAAACCTGGTTGGTAAATAGTGTCCTGTGAAAGGTCTATGCTGAAAAGTGAGAAAAGTCTTTTTTTGGTTGGATAGCTGTTCTAAATGTTGCATTTACGTATGGCAACTGTTTCCCTAGTGGATCTGTGCACCGGATTGTAGTACATTGTCTGCCATATGGAAAGTAATTGGTGTGTGTGTGTCCATTGAGTCGGTGACTTCCTTCCTTTCGTGTTGTATGACAATGGAACTAAAAACTGTGCGTCGTGAAAGTTCGTGTGTAATTCTTGTTGCTGCGACTGGCATGGACTGTAATTTTTTTTTCAAGAGGTCATGCGATGCTGAAGCAGTAACTCACCAAATGTAATGGATAGGGTAACGGAGACTGCAATTCTGTAGCTCAGGAGTCAGCAATTATGGCAGGGTTGTGTTCGAATCACGTTCTGGATAACCAGTTGTATAGCTAGAAAAAGAGGTTACCACCGTGATTGCTATTGTTTTCGTGTGGTGTCCGTGTAGATCCACTAAAGGTTTTAAGTTAAATGGAAAACATATCAATTGACTTAGCAAAGCCATGTGATGAAAGTAACTCAAACGATGCAGTTGATTCGTTAGGGGAAATTTACTGATTTAAGTTCGAATTTAATCTATGTCCAAATGAAGTCACTACATAGGTATAAGTAGCTAGAGTTCGTTCTAACCATTTCTCTTATTACTGTAAAATGCACTTGATGCAAATTTCAGAGAAGGAAATGGAAATGTTATTAATTGTGCGTGGTGGCAATTTTTTTTTTGTTTTGATTTTTAATTTGGTTCAAACTCTCGATGTAATGATTACCAATTCAAAAGTCATTAAAAAAAGACAAATTAAACATTAGACCAAATTTTGCTTACACGGGTTATTTCCGTGTAGCAGACAATTTTGTAAAGGTATTTTAAAATTCCGAAAATCATTTAAGATAAAAGATCTGGGTACTACTAAAGCAGCGCGGACCCGAACGCGCAGTCGCGCGTCCGCGCTAGCTAGTCGTGAGTGGTCGATCCTGATCCTAACCCTAAACACGTATTCATTTGCACACGCGGGTTAGGGATAGGGACAGGGTTAGGGATAGGGACAGGGTTAGGGATAGGGATAGGGATAGGGTTAGGGATAGTGATAGGGTTAGGATCGACCACTCAAGACTAGCTAGCGCGACTGCGCGTTCGGGTCCGCGCTGCTTTAGTAGTACCAAAGATCTGAAAGGCGCATGGAGAAAAGAAAGAAATGCAAATGACTAAGATACAAAAAAAAATTATAATAATAAAGTGATACAGATTCCCATGAATTTGAGGTTAAATTAAACAACAGAACACATTTTATGAACTTCATAAAACATATTTTTGAAATTATACAGGATAATACTGTCCAATACATTTTATGAAGCTCATAAAAGTATTACTGGTGTTGTAACGTCGCCAACAACATTCAACATCTTCAAGTTGCACAAGGTGGTGAAAGCACCACTTAGCACAAACATCGCGGAAGTAATTGTACCAGTTGACAATTGCTTCTGGTCCAATTCCAACTTCCTTCATCACAACATTCTTTTTACACCCCATTTCGGCCCAGTAATACAAGCCAATGGGAGATGGGAATTCGCGAAAAACGAGTCTCGCCTAATGCTACGAGTTCGTCCGCAAACAGTACACCCCCACAATTTCCCATCAGATACTATACTGCGCGTTTTAAGGTACATCCGCTCATTACAGCATTCCGACGAATTGTGGATCAATCCCACAGATGCCAGGAATTGGTTTGTTGAATCCGCATTACTCGTTATGGCAATAATGTCTCGCAGGAGATATCTTTGAGTTAGGTCGTCAACCGAAAGGACAGGTTCAACAATCCTATATCTTCCAGCCATAGTGGGATCTAATCTAAGAGTATACGATGTGTCTTAGGAATTGTGAGACAATGTACAGGAGAGTCTGTTACCAAATATGTGTGCTTGTGTGTTTGTGTGTGTGTCCAAAATTCTGTCTGTGTTTGTGTGTACAAAATGAAAATAAAATTAAAGATTTCTTTCAAACTTCTCTGCGGTGAAAAATGAAGGGAGAGACACAGATCGTGACTTCCAAACTTCTCTGCAACCAAGGGATTCCTGATTTATACCAACAAGAATGGAATTACGGGCCTGTATTTATTTTGTCGGGAGGCTCAAAATTGTGTGGGCGTTGGACTGTCTCACGTGAGTCATTCGCAAGTGCCGATTGGTTGAATTGCATATTGGCGCGCAATAGAATTTGAGACGATGCGCGCCAATATCAACAAGTCGAGAAGGCAAATATAACGGTTAAATAAAAAAAAAATTGTCTATAACTTCGACCACTTTCATTTTCTACATAGCAGACCTTTAAATAAACATACATGCAAACAACAAGCAAAAACAAAAAAAAAACATACCTTCTCTCTCTCTCCCATGCAAACAAGCAAAAACAAAAAAGGATACCTTCTCTCTCTCCCATGCAAACAAGCAAAAACAAAATAAAACATACCTTCTCTCTCTCTCCCCCTCTCCTTCCCTTACACATGCACATGTATACGTACAAAAAAATGTATGCAATAGGTGTACGTATGTGTGTGTCACTGAATCCATTCACACACACACACATACATAACATGCGTGCGTGTGTGTGTGTCACTGTAGCCATTCATACATACATAACCCCTCTCTCTCTCACTAACAAAATAACTTCACCACACTTTCTGTCTCGCATACTCACTATAAAAAGGAAAGAAAAATAATTTCAGTTATCTCTCTCTCCCTCCCTTTCTCTCTCATATACACACACCAGCAACACTACACACACACACACACATGCCAACTTCATAAAAAATCGCGCTCTCTCTCTATCTCTTTCGCTTTTACGACGTCGTTTCCCTCCAACACTTTTTACGGAAAAGGCCGATGTGATGTAAATAAACACACGTGGTTTAATATTTCTTTATTACCCACAAGGGGCCAACATAGAGGGGACAATACAGCCTGATTTGGGGTGGTTTAAATGACAGCTTTGGAACTGGTAACGTAAGATCGCCCCCACACAACCCAAAATTATATAGACCGGTGGATCAATATACTGTTTAAGACCCCGGTCACGAAAACAAAAACTGGTGGATCAATATACGGGTCACTGACCGATCGGTTATCCTTCACTTCAAAACATCAAGATATTGGCGACCAGCTAGATATTCAGTTCAAGATATATTTTTTTCTTTTATCTTGCCTTCAGTCCCAGCAGACTATATCAGTGCCAGACCGGCGACAGAGCCTTCCGAACACGCATCGGACTGATCGAATACATTGAAAGTATCAATAAAATGATAATTTCAGTCGTTGAAAATGTAAAAAAAAAAAAAAAAAGACTATTTTTAATTGCAGAAAATATAGGAATAAAAGAATCTCGGGTGGACATTGGAATTAGACACTGAGGGAAAATGGCTGTAACTTTTTTATTTTTTTATTTTGGCGATTTTCGTTTTCGATAATGTGTTCTATATGTCACGGTCATGCGATTCCCCCTTTAAACAAGTTTGGACCACCCCCATACACGGGGGGTTGATTTATTTTTGGCGATTTTCATTTTTGACATTGTGTTCTACATGTTCAGATCGTACGAATAGCCTTCTCGCAACTTAGATGTGAAAATGAACGGCTTACATTAATATTGAAACAGAAAAAGGATCATATGTGGAGTCCCCACCACGAAACTTGATATGCTAGAAATAACAGCTAAACGCGGACAATCCAAATCTTGCATTGGTCCAGATGGACTATATGTAAATAAATATGAAGGAAAAAATGCGCTTTGGCAAACGGGGTTAGGGTAAACCTAACCCTAACCCTGACCCTAACCCTAACCAGATTTGACTTATTTCTAGCATGTAAATAGCCTGCTTGGTGAGGGGGGGAATTGAAATTTTTCAAACAATTTTTTTTCAGAATCGGAATCTCCATAGCCTAAAACGTGGGATTCCGTAAAAAAAAAGATAAATAAGGGGGGGAAAAAGGTTCAGATTACATATAGTCCATCTGGACCAATGCAAGATTTGGATTGTCCGCGTTTAGCTGTTATTTCTAGCATATCAAGTGTGGGGTGGGGGTGTAGGGAAGGGGGGTCCAACATTTTTTTTAGGGGGAATCGCATGACCGTGACATATAGAACACATTATCGAAAACGAAAATCGCCAAAATAAAAAAATTAAAAAGTTACAGCCATTTTCCCTCAGTGTCTAATTCCAATGTCCATCGAATCTCGGTACTACTAAAGCAGCGCGGACCCGAACGCGCAGTCGCGCGTCCGCGCTAGCTAGTCTTGAGTGGTCGATCCTAACCCTATCCCTAACCCGCGTGTGCAAATGAATGTGTTTAGGGTTAGGGTTAGGATCGACCACTCACGACTAGCTAGCACGTTCGGGTCCGCGCTGCTTTAGTAGTACCAGAATCTCTTAGCTTTCTCTTCTAGGAACAGGTGGTCGCTGAAGAAATGCCATGTAAAATTTAATGTGATGTCCTTTGATCATCGTCGACAACGACAGACGAACTACTTTCTCGACAAAAATTCCCACTTCATCAAGGAACGAAATATTTTGAAATAGTGTTTTTCAGACGCAGAAAACGTTCTGTCAGAGAGGTGATATTGCAAAAGATTTTATCAAAGTGGATGTGTGGAAAATATAATTGGAATTTTGAAAGTATCAATAAAATAATTTCAGTCGTTAAAAATGTAAAAAAAAAAAAAGACTATTTTCAATTGCAGAAAATGTAAGAACAAAAGAATCTCTTTCTTGGTCGCAGCACATTTTCTAACTAAAACAGTATATTTCTATTTGTCTTGTATAGGCGCTGAAGAAGTGCCATATAAAATTTAATTTGATGGGAACTATGTCAAAACAAACACTGGTAAAATTAGGCAGGTCTTAAATTCTTGTTTTTCTGTAAATTCATTTACTTTTTAAACCGTGTGGTTCACAGAATGGCAAAAGCATAAAAATAATATAATTTTAGAGTGAAAAAAATGTATAAACCTGTAGTAAACGTTTCTTTCTTGTTTGTGTTGAATAGAAAAAAGATTTTACAGAATGGAAGAGATGAGAAATGAAAACGAAAAGTCAAAAAAAAATTTAATCGTAAAAGATACAATGAGGAGTGAGGAGGTTAAGAATTTTTTTAAATGCGAGAAACAAATGATTCAGACTGTAAAGGAATACTAACGTAAAGGAAAATTTTAAAAAATCATTCAAATGGTGGCAGCTATTGCTTTAGCACGACTAAAGTGGGTGGGACTGGTATATCTGAACATGGGTTGTTAAAAAAAAAAAAGGCAACAAAATGTGGGAAAATTCTGAAAAAAAAAAAAATCCCATTTTATTCGTAACAGCTAATCCGAAAGTTCCTCCCCACCCCCCACCCATCCATCCACTCACCAAAAAAACATTCGAAGAAAGTTGAAAATGAAAAATGGGATGATGTGTAGAAACGGGTATTATTTGAAAACCGTGCTTAAATTGGTCCTTAATTCAAGGCAAAATCGACCTCGGTGGAATTTGAACTCAGAAGTAGATGGACGAAATGCCGCCAAGCACTTTGTTCAGCTCACCACCTTAATGATAGTAATAATAGCAATAATATTTTGGCATGGATACAAAGCAATGATTTTCTGGAGGGTAGGGAATAATTGGATATTCTTTCGATATTAGTAGAGTAATTAAATTTCAGATAGAGCACCTCAGTTCTAATAATTAAAGATGTCTTTCGTGTACATACAATTTGTTTAATTCAAAACGGCAACACAAAACAAATCAGCATATCTTTATAAGTGTCTCCCCCCCCCCCCACTGACTTTGTTTCCTCCTAACTTCCACAAAAATGAATATCTTTTAATGACATTTTCTACGAATACGTTTATGATGGTGTAGGTTCCGATTATATAGAAATTTATTGTGAAAATTTCTTCTGGCGATGGGGAGAGGATTTTCAGAAAATTCACACGAGTCGGCCTTGTTTCTTCATATCTTTCAGAAAATTGGCTATTTCTCAATAAAATTTTCTACAAATACCTTTCAGCGTGTATAGATTACGATTATATCGGAATTTGATGTGTAAAGAAAAATCGTAAGCTCTCGTACATATTGACACATCACAATTTTCTTCAAAATTTCAAGTTTCATTTTGTAGATATATTCTGCTAGCTCACCAATTTTTATTTCATTTCAAATTCCGATATAATCGTAATGTACACACTTTGAAAGATGTTTGTAGAAAAATTTCATAAAAAAAAAATAAGGGAAGGGGCAAAATTAGTAACCGGGGTAAAATGAGTAACTTCTGATTTCTCGTTATTTCCCTTCAATTTGTTTGAAATCATTACATTTCCAAGTATCGCGTCATCATTTTATACTGTTGCATTGTCTTTTGGGGGTAAACAATAGTCAGCATAGTTGTTGCTGCTGAAATTAGGTGACAGGTCCTTTTTTTTTTTTTTTTTCTAAATATTTCCTCAACTTTGACCCGATTGTAATTGAGGGTGCTAATAAAATATCTGGATTCCTTTCTGTGTTGGATTCCAAGTCAATTTTTTTCCCATACTAGACATAGAGATCTGGAGAATAATCATAAAAACATAACTTACCAATTGAGCAGCCAAAATGAATAAAAAATCTTTCCGCTTATCAAAGATTAAAATAAAAGGTGACTGGTCAGACAACACCCGGGGAAATAAAATCCGACAACTTTCTTTAGTGTATGTTATCACTTTTCAATATTGGTCTTAAACCTTTATTTCCCTTTTTTTCTGTAATCCCACATGCGTTGTTCGTACCGTTTTGTGAACCTTTTATGGCTAATAAAGCATTGTTATTATTTCAAGAGAAATAATTATAATTCTCTCTCTCTTTTTCTCTCTTTGCACACGTCCTTAAAGGCATACACGCGCGCACACACATACATACATACACACACACACAAGAAAAATCTACAAATATAAAATTCCCCGCCTTCCCATGTTACGCTGTATCCAATGATGAAAGCAACATCCTTGTCTCTGTTTCTCCCCTTGCCCCCACGTCTCTCTCTCTCTAATCTACCCCTTCAGTCCTTACTCGCAAACGTATCTGTGTATCTACTTTACGTTTGCTGCGACGCGTCACAAAAAGAAAAAAAGCGCAACAATAAAATATGACCATTTATAAAATAACAATGAACACCCAGAAACATCTAAAGCAAACTCATGTCATCACTCTTTAAAAACATCTTTGTTGTTGATGTTTAGCCTGTAGCCAACTTTCAATTGAGCATGTATATATATATAGTTTTACTTGTTTCAGTGATTGGTCTGCGGCCATGCTGAAGCACCGCTTTGAAGGGTTTTAGTCAGACTTATATTTTAAAGCTAGGTTCTTATTGAAGGGTTTTAGTCAGTACTTATATTTTAAAGCTAGGATCTTATTGTAGCGGTTCGTTTGTCGAAACGCTAAGTTACAGGGTCATAAATTAACAGCGGTTGTCAAGCAGTAGTGGAAGACACATACATTATATAAAGATAGATATGACCGATCTATGGCTTTACCCTGGGTTTCACGTCCATAAAGCGCTCAGCTTTACAGCGTTTCTTCTTACCTTAAACCCGTTGGCCTATGGTCTCTCTCTCTCTCTCTCGTATATATATATATATATATATATATATATATATATATAAAACAAATAATAAATGAGTATATGCATATATACGTACAGGTATGTGCATACCTACGTCTACCTGTATATATAGGTGCATATCTGGGTACAGGACATTCCAAATAAAACGTAGACAAGAAAATAATAATAACCAGAGTACAGAAAATACACAAGCCACATAGAGAACATTTTGGATCTTTTTTAAAACGGGGGCCACATTTTTCATTAACGAAACACTTTGAAACGTGGATCACTGGTAGAATGTGTCATATAAAACATCTTTTTCTCTTAGTCTTCTTAAAAAAAAAAGAAATCCATAAATTATTCCATGTTAAAGTTGTCGTATTTCTGTAATTTCAACCAATCACTGACGTCCATTCAGCCGATATACATTAAGTGCCGACTACATAAACAAACGATTCTGAAACAATTAACCCTAACCCTAACCCTAACTCTAACCCTAACCCTAGGGTTAGAGTTAGGGTTAGGGTTAGGCTTAGGGTTAGGGTTAGGGTTAAAGCAAATTTAAAATGAAAAAAGCAAATAAAACGAAGAATCGTTTGTTTATGTAGTCGGCACTTAATGTATATCGGCTGAATGGACGTCAGTGATTGGTTGAAATTATCGAAATAAGACAATTTTTTACATGAAATAAATTCGAATACAAAAATATTTTTCTGTTCTATAACACAAAATAGATAAGTATACGAAGTTTGAAAGTCTTTCGGTACCAAAAGCACTACGTAAAACATTAATGAAAAATGTGGCCCCCGTTTTAAAAAAGATCCAACATTTTCCTTCATCAGCTACCCCCATTTTAACACCGGCGTTTCGAAGAGTTGGGCAGGACGCATCGTTAAAATGGCTCTTCCCATGGACCGCAAATTAAATTTGTATACACAAATTAAACCTGTGCCATGGAGGAATGTCGTGGCGGACAAAAAACAAGACAGGAAAACAAACGGAAAAGAAAACAAGACAGCAAAACAAACGGAAAAGGCTATGCGGCCAGACGTGAAAAATTATGTGTATATGAACGCTGTGAGGCACGAACTGAAAAAGACGAGACGAAGTAAGTTCGCGTGTTTGCCCGGCGATAGCCAAGGAAGAAAAGGATTAGTGACCGGAAGCATATGACCAGGGAGGGGTAAGGAAGAGAGAGTGGTAGAGGGAGAAACAAGGGGAGGAAGTAGAAGAATAGGTGAGCAACGAGAGAAAGAGAGGAAGAGAGAAATATAGTAGTAACAGAAGGAAGAACGAGAGGGGAAAGAGAGAGATATAGTAGTAACAGAAGGAAGAACGAGAGGGGGAAAAGTGATAGAGAAAGAGATAGAGTCGCGTCAGAAAATATAAAGTTGAAAAAACTACTTACAACAGGGATGACGCAGGCGTTCGATCATGTAAAACAAATAATAAATGAGTATATGCATATATACGTACAGGTATGTGCCTACCTACGTCTACCTGTATATATAGGTGCATATCTGGGTACAGGACATTGCAAATAAAATGTAGACAAGAAAATAATATACACACACAATGTGTTTCTTTCAGTTTTAGTTTACTAAATCTACTCACAAGACGGATAGCCTGAGAGTACGGTAGATGCTTAGCCAAGGTGTTACACAATGGGACTTGAACCCGAAAGCATATAATATAGTTGAGACGCACGCTTCTTACCACACAACCACACCTGCATCTGTCTTTATATACAGGGTGCTCGGGCTAAATTTGAAGATTTTTGTCTCATCTTTCAAGAACAGCTTGATGTATTGGTGAATAGTCAATGGCGTTGGAGAGCATAAAGGTTAAAGTTTTTGAGGCGCAGGTGTGGCTGCGTGGTAAGAAATTTGCTTTATAGCAACATGGTTCCGGGTTCAGTCTCACTGCAAGGCGTCTTGGGCAAGTGTCTTCTACTATAGTATCGCTCCGACCAAAGCCTCGTGAGTGGATTTAGTAGAGGGAAACTGAAGTGTCAGTGTTTGTTCCCCAAAACCACTTGATATAGCGCTTCGGCAAAAGAGACCGATAGAATAAGTACCAGTTTTTAAAAAACTTAAGTGCTGGGATCGATTCATTCGACAAAAAATTCTTCATTGCAGTGATCCAACATGGCCATAGACCATGACTGAAACAAGCAAAAGATAAAAATTGACATGGAGGACTGGCAGTCGTCTGAATATTGGAAAAGAGTTACCTGTAGCATGATGTTTCGCGCCAGTTATCAAACTACCGATATCATGACTGCTATTCAATGCTCTGTAAACAGTCTAAAGGCTGTAAGACGTAACATGAACAGCTGCAACAGAGACTGTTTGTTGGCACTCCGTCGCTTACGACGTCGAGGGTTCCAGTTGATCCGATCAATTGAACAGCCTGCTCGTGAAATTAACGTGCAAGTGGCTGAGCACTCCACACACACGTGTACCCTTAACATAGTTCTCAGGGATATTCAGCGTGACAGAGTGTGACAAAGCTGACCCTTTGAATTAAAGGCACAACAGAAACAGGAAGTAAGAGTGAGAGAAAGTTGTGGTGGAAGAGTACAGCAGTGTTTGCCACCATCCCCTGCCGGAGCCTCGTGGAGCTTTAGGTGCTTTCGCTCAATAAACACTCACAACGCCCGGTCTGGGAATTGAAACTGCGATCCGATGACCGCAAGTCCACTGCCCTAACCACTGGGCCATTGCGCCTCAACTGCAACAGAGACTACGAAGCTGTAAACAGCAGGGACACAAGAGACATTCTGATTGCGTCCGCATGCCGGAATAAATTCAACAACTGATGAACAGGGCCTTAGCCAGGCGACTATGTAAAGCTACTGGAGACTGATCAATCCCAGACTGGAAACGGGTTGTTGCTCATATGTGTGGCAGCAGGATTCGGCCCCTTGTCATACCTCAAGAAAGAGTCAGATGCGGTTGTTGGAGGATTTTTACGACTTCATCAGTCCCAATCTCTAGCTTTCTAATCCCTCTGCCCCCGATTGTAATCATCGTCATCATCGTCGTCGTCGTTTAACGTCCGCTTTCCATGCTAGCATGGGTTGGACGATTTGACTGAGGACTGGTGAAACCAGATGGCTACACCAGGCTCCAATCTGATTTGGCAGAGTTTCTACAGCTGGATGCCCTTCCTAACGCCAACCACTCCGAGAGTGTAGTGGGTGCTTTTATGTGCCACCGGCACGAAGGCCAGTCAGGCGGTACTGGCAACAGCCATGCTCAAAATGGTGTATTTTATGTGCCACCCACACAAGAGCCAGTCCAGGGGCACTGGCAACGATCTCGCTCGAAAGTCCTTACACATGCCGTGGGCACAAGTGCCAGAAAGGCGACGCTCGGCACAGGTGCCATCACGATTTCGCTTTCGCTTGCCCCAACAAGTCTTCGCAAGCTGAGTTTTGTGTCCAATGAGGGAGACGACGTTGGCATGGGTGCCAAGGGCCAAGCTGGTGGCTAAGATGGAGGTGTTCGAAGATCTTCTCAAGAACACAGTGAGGAACGCATGCACCAGGTTCCGAAGTCGTCTGGAAGCTATTGGAAGCTCTGTGTGTGTGAGGGGGGGGGTATCTGTTTTTGTGCTTGTCCCCACCACTTGATAACTGATACTGTTTTGCTTACGTCCCCGTAACCCAGTAGTTCAACAAAAGAGAGCCTGACTGTATAAGTACTGAGGTCGATTTGTTCGACAAACCCTTGAAGGCAGTGCTTTAGCATGGGCACAGTCCAATGACAGAACCAAAAGCATGGCTGTGTAGTAAGAAGTTTGCTTTCCAACCACATGGTTCTGGGTTCAGTCTTACTGCGTGACACCTTAGGCAAATGTCTTCTAATATTGCATCAGGCCGACCAAAGCCTTGTGAATGGATTTGGTAGACGGAAACTGAAAGAAGCCCGTCGTATATATATGTGTGTGTGTGTGTCTTTGTGTCTGTGTTTGTGCCCCACTACTGCTAGACAACCAGTGTTGGTGTGTTTATGTCCTTTTAACCTAGCGGTTTGGCAATAGAGATCAATAGAATAAGTACCAGGCTTTAAAAACAAGAAAATAAGTACTGGAATCGATTAGTTCAACTAAAAACTCCTCATAGCAGTGCCCCAGCATGGCCGCAATCTAATGCCTGAAGCAAGTAAAAGATTTACATGAATGGTTCGGGAAAATGGAAAATATATTATGAACAGATGTGTTCCTTTATTAATAATGTTTTAAAATCGTGATCCCATGGCGACATCTCTCAATTTGTGTACACAAATACAACTTCATAACATGACAAAAGATCACGTGATAATGTTATGAAGTTGTATTTCTGCACACATTTACATTTCTACACTCTTCCAAGACAAAATTTACTACATCATCATTTGCTACTTAATGTCGGTTTATTATGTAAATAAAGTATCAGTTCACCCCCTGCCGTCTTTAACAAGAAACTGATACTGTCAATTTAATTTATTGGCATGTGAGTTTTTGACTTCATGCGTGAAGTTTAACAATTGAAATTGTATATCTTAAACGAAAAGAGATTGGTGTATGAATTACAAAGGTGCAGAAACAAAATCAATTCATATAATTACTGGAAAGAAAAAAAAAACAAAAAAACAAGCATTGACATTTATCAAAATTAGGAATCTATAAATGTGTACAGGTGTGGGTTCGTATCCTACAGGCAGTCTTCGACTTTTTCTATCTGAAGGGGAATATTTCCATGCTATTATTTATAGTTTTGTGTGCTTCGAGATCTACTGTTCCAAATAAGAATTATTTCACGTTCTCTCGAAAGTTTATGTCAACAATGTACAATTTTTGCTGGTAAGAATTAAGTTGCAAAATGGATAGAAACATATGAATGATTGCTTTGGTCTAGGGGTAGAAAGTCTATCATATCTACAGGAGATGTTGGTTTCAGTCACACGGGCAGCCATTGACTTTTTCTATCCATATATGTGTGCGTGCGTGCGTGCACGTATATATATATATATATATATATATATATATATATATATATATATATATACTATTATCTTTATCTTATGATATTTACTTTGTTTTATATCATACTCATTTATTGTGCTTTTAATTATTAATTTTTCTATATGTGATAGTGGATTTTCATCGATGAGTTCTTGAAACTTGGTTCTTTTCCCTAAAACTATATATTTTATATATATTTTAATCTATAAAGCTCAATTTAATTTTAATTTTTTATAAATTGATTTTAATTGAGTTTTTACCTGTAATTTTGGATTTTGTCCCTAATATATATATATATATATATATATATATATATATATATATATATATCATGCATGGATGTTGAGTTCAACCAAGAAGAATCTAGATTATTAAAAGAGCTGTACCAAAAAAAAAGAAATAAAAATAAGAAAAAGAAACAAAATTTTAAAATAAGTAATGGTTTCAAATTTTAGCACAAGGCCAGCAATTTTGAGAAAAGACCTAGCTGATTACACCAATCTCAGTACTCAACTGGTACGTATTTTATTGACCCCTGCAAAGCAGTTTGCTTGGCATGCTAACGATTCTGCCAGCTCGCCGTCTTAGAAATAAGACGCTTACAGCAGCGAGGCTTTTCAAGTGGTGACACAAGTACTAACTAGGCTCGACACTGCTTAATATCGGTAATGAGACGAGAACCGATGCATTCAACGTGATATGATCGTAAACAAAAATTTAAAATATATATTAGATTATAATTAATATTACAATGGAGCTGCAGAGTGAGAGTTCACTATTTTGACTAAGAAGACTATATTACACCAACAGGAAATTTACATGAAAATTAGATACCTTAAATAGTAGCTAAATTAAACGATACATGTTTATCTATACTATAAAAGGCAGATTTTCTCTGTGTGTGTGTATGTTTAAAATTCATACATTTACACAATTCCAAATTTCTTGGATTAAAGAATCTCAATTAATATTCTAAATACAATTTGTTAGGTCACTGCGTCATTTTTTCACTCCAAAAAATTTCTAATAACGAATAAAATACATAAAACTACAGAAGTAAACATTTTCTCCCTAATAAAATCTAATTTCCTCTTTCCAATACAAATCCTTTCAACTCCTACTTTCTCTTATGAAGCATTACGAACAATCCAACAACAAATACAAAAAGAAAGGAAGGAGAGACACTGACAGTAAAAGAAAACTATTTCAGTATCAAAACTGAAACAATCAC
The DNA here is from genome assembly GCF_046866305.1 of Octopus bimaculoides. NCBI lineage: Eukaryota > Metazoa > Mollusca > Cephalopoda > Octopoda > Octopodidae > Octopus > Octopus bimaculoides. The sequence goes on from NC_142931.1 coordinate 116,816,286, forward strand.
ATTTCGATACTGTAATGACAGTTACACTTTAACGGTTTCATTTTAATACTACATACATATATACATACATACCTCATTCTAATGAAACAGGAAGAAAGAGTGAGAGAAAGTTGGGGCGAAAGAGTACAACAGGGGTCACCACCACCTCTGCCGGAGTCATAGGTAGAGTTCCATCTGGTACTGTTGGGGACCACCAGCCTTCTCTTCAACGCATCCAGAATGCTGTCTGCCGCCACCGTACAGCGGCTCTACAGATTCCATAGCTGCTGTCTTGGACATGGCCTTGCTGTAGGCCGACTTGTATGAAGCGCGGTCAAGAGCCTTGTTGGCATCCACGCTGGCTACCAAGTTGAAGGTAAGGGTTGCGTACTTCATTATTATTATTATTATTATTATTGTTGTTCTTCTTCTTCTTCAGGTCACTGCTTGGAATCGAACTCGGAATCTTGGAGCTAAGAACGTGAAGATTCCAAGTTTGATTCCAGGCCATGACCTGAACAATAATAATAATAGTAATAATAATAATAATAATAACAACATCGAAAAATACCTTAGGAATGAGAACCCAGGTTCGAAATTTCCCCAAGACACCCGATGATAGCTGGAGGGTATATCAGCCGAAACGTTGTGTTAACAACAAACAAGATGAGGACAAATATCTGACGAATGTAAATAATGTAAAATATTTGTTGTAAGACGAAATTTACTGAACTAACATATGAACATTTTCATTTAACGTTCCTTTCCTACACACACACACACACACACACACACACACTCTCTCTCTCTCTCTCTCTGGAGACATACTCGGTTATTAAACTTCTCCCCCCACTTAGTTTTTCTTTTATAACTCAACAATGTCCAAAAGCACGGTTGTGATAATGTATTTTTATTTAGCTAAGCGATGAGACGAAATTAAAGTGAATGGAGATGTGAGACAAGTAAGATGGAATGTGTAACACTTTACTATCCATCTATTTGATTAAGGCTCATAATAATTGATACTGGATGTGGTGAGAAATCGATACGAAACTTCAGACAAAAAACAAGAAGTTATGTCATCTCTTCTTTGGAAAATGCAAAAGAAAATCAATAAAATCGGAGAGAGAGAGGAAGAATGTGAGGGTGGGAGAGAAGAAGAAAGGAGAGAGAGTGTGGGAGGAAGAGAGATCTGGAACACAAAAGTTTCTAAATGGATGAAATAGAAAGAATGTATTTTATGAAAGAATTTGACATGTTGTCTAGCTCAAGTCTAGCTTGTAATTTAGCGCGGATTATAAGAGGCTCAAGCCTATGGCTACCCAGTCAAATAAAACCTATGATTAAGGGCTTTTAAGCTGTGACCACCCTGTTGTTTTGTATATCAGGTACTACATTATCCAATTTCTCCTTCCTAGTTTTATGAGGGCAGTATGTTATGATTCATGGTAAATTTGGCTGATATTTCTAGCAGTGAGAGTAACTATGTAGAAGTTACCTTGTTGAAATTTTGAGTTAGTAAAAAAAGATGAGTGATCACTAACGGTGCATGAGAGTCTGGTGAGCTGAGCAACATTTTATCTGAGTTCAAATTCTGCAGTGGTCGACCTTACATTTCCTCCATTCAGAGTTGATGAAATAAGTTCTAGTTGAACTTATTTTATCACTTATTCTATGACTAGGGTCGATTTAATCATCTAGCCCAGGTATCCACCTCCCTCAAATTTCAAACCACGTGCCTCTAGTAGTAAAAAATATATACAATCTGATCTCTTGACATCATCATCATCGTCGTCATCTCATTTAACATCCGTTTTCCATGCAGGCACAGGTTGAACAATTTGATAGGAGCTTGCCAGCTGGTTAGCTGTCCAGATCCCAATTGTCTGTTTTGAGATTATTTCTACAGCTGGATGCCCTTCCTAACGCCAAGGTTCGAAACCTGCTACAGACGATTTAATTTTTCATCTCTCTTTGACATCGATGAAAAAAAATAACTATAATATGAATTTCTCCATATAGGTGTGGAGTTTCCCTCTCTCTCAGAAGATACAAAGAATGGCTCTCACTGCTTACATGTGGGTATGGCACAGTAAAAAAAACTGCTGAACAAGTCTCTGGGCTTACGATGAAAGACAAGATGAGCTCAGCGTGTGTGTGTATGTGTGTGTCTCCTTGTTCCCCCCCCCCCAATCATCGCTTGACGAATGGTGCTGGTGTGTTTACATCTCTGTAACTTAGTGGTTTGGCAAAAATGACCGATAGAATAAGTACTGGGGTCGATAATTCGACTAAAAATTCTTCAAGGCTGTGCCCCAGCATGGCCACAGTCTAATGACTGAAAGAAGTAAAAGATAAAAGATAAAAACTTTTATACCTTGTTTTTATGTCTAACATGCAGACAAGCAGTTTAACACCATAGAAAAAAAGTGAAAGTAAATTCTATAATTTCATGAATCATTGGCAACTTCATGAGGAAATAAGTTGCTGATACCTACTTGCAAAGCCCACCCATTGTATATCAAAAGTGTTATAAGGTAATGTCCAGTGCCTTATAACAGGCCATGTTTAGCACATGTCAGCAAGTACCTCAATCAAGCAGCATTTTGCTGTACCTCTTTCAGCTACTATTTCTGAAATATTTAACATATCACTAGAAGGTACTATATATGTAGGTGCCTATGGATGTGGCATAATCAGGGGATTTTATGCTCTTTTTATGAACTTTTGGGATGCCACTCTTGTCACTTCTAGTGTCTATTGCAATTTACTTTCACTTTTTTAGAACACTTTACTTTCACCTGTTTTAGGACAATTTACTTTCACTTTTTGTGATAACTAAGTGCATGTTAACTGTTTTTATAACAAGCATGTATATATGCTTTGCAATATTTGTTCTGAAACTTGAAGCTCTATGTTCAACTCCCACAGAAGTCAACTTTACCTTTATTCTGTTCAGATCGATGAAAAGTACCAATTCAGGGTGGTAGATTGACAGAACTGTAAGATCACAGGTCTAGTGGTAGATTGACAGAACTGTAAGATCACAGGTCTAGGTTTCTTGCAGCATTCATTCTGCTTCTCTGTGATCTGAGTTCAAACCCTACTGTAGCGTACTTGGGTGGTAAACTTAATTCATCACCTGCTTTAATACCACCACTTAAATTCTTGGGTACATTTAGCAAAGTCCACTCTGTTGCATGTATTTGGAATTTCTCTCTGATTTGAAGATACCTTCCTCCCTTGCTCCCACAGGTATCAGAGGCCCTGTGAAACATCAAAGGCATTGCTTTCCCTCCTGACTTAAAACAGTTAAGAAAATATTACAAATATCATGTTTTTCAAGGCACCAAACATTAATATGTATATTCACAGCCATTTCTCCATACATATATTGGGTTGTCCAGAAAGTTTGTGCCGATTTTCCAAAATGTTCTTCTCACTCAACTCATGTGGTACCCAAACATCGTAGCGATTTGTGTACCCAAGCTTTACCAGGTGCTCATGAACAACGGATTTTGATAGGTTGAGACTTTCTGCCAATTCTTGGGTTATGCAATGTGGGTTATTCTCAATTAATGACTTGATTTGGTCATCATCTGTAGTGGATGGTCTGCCTGATCGTTCTCTTTATCAATAAGGCTACAATCTCCAGCTCAGAACCTTGCGAACCACTTCCATACAGTTCTTTCGGATAAAGAAACATCACCATGAACTGCATATATTTCTTTGGTTGCTTGTGAGGTATTTTTCACTTTACGGAAAAAGAAAAGCATCAAGTGCTGAAAATGAACTTTCTTATCTTCCATTTTAAAGGGTTACAGAATTACCACAGGTTATAGGAACATAAACCTACTTCCATGAAAAGATACCTTAAACTGTGCTCTAAATGAAGGTGTAGTCAAATCTTATTTTATGGACTCAACCATGTTCTAAAGTCGAAAGGTAAGCTACTATAAATCGGCACGAACTTTCTGGACAACCCATTATATATGCAGTGTCTATGCATCTACCCATCCATTCATACATCTATGCATACATATATACATACATGCATATATACATATGTATGTACATACATACATACATGTATACATACGTACATGCATACATACATACAAAAAATAAACCAGCATTAAAAAAATAAATTGAAAGCTACCAGAAGACTATATAGGGAAGAAATGTAAAGTGAAGTAAGCAAGTTTGAATGGACAGAAGAACTAGAAAGGCACTATAGCAAACATGTTGAACAAAAACATGATGAAAAGAATGGTACAATAATGGGAAAAGTTTCTAAAGAAAATGACAAACAGGAAATCTCTAGGACCAGATCTCACAGAAACATATTGATTGAAGAACCTCATCTTTTATTACTGAGATTTGATAGTATTCTATTGAAAGTAAGTTAGATCTGCTAAAATGACTGCCAACTGTTCTTAGTCTGTTCATTCTCCACAAAACAACCCAAACACACAAGTTAAAAGTTACTGTTCTATAAGACAAAACATATAAGGTAGCAAGCTGGCAGAATCATTAGCATACCATTTTATCTGTCTTTACGTTTTGAGTTCAAATTCTTTTCTACTCTTGGCACAAGGCCTGAAATTTTGGAGGAGGAGGCCAGTCGATTAGATCGACCCAGTACACAACTGGTACTTAATTTATCGACCCCCCCCCCTGCCCTGAAAGGATGAAAGGCAAAGTTAATCTCGGCAGAATTTGAATTCAGAACATAAAGACAGACAAAATACCACTAAGCATTTCACCTGGCGTGCTAACGTTTCTGCCAGCTCGCCGCTATTTTGAGTTCAAATTCTGCCAAAGTTGACTTTGCCTTTCAGGGTTGTTGAAATAACTACTAGTTGAGCACTGGGGTCAATGTGATCAACTTACCCTCCTTACTCTGAAAATTGCTGGCCTTGTGCCAAAATTTGAAACCAATATGACAAAAGGCATACACCTTTCTTTAACCCTTTAACATTCAGATTACTCTGTCAAATGTTATGCTTATTTATTCCCATTGTTTTGAATTAATCATGCATTACCTTGTGGCTTTGAGATTTTAATGATGTGATTACTCTTTTACTCTTTTACTTGTTTCAGTCATTTTACTGCGGCCATGCTGGAGCACTGCCTTTAGTCGAGCAAATCAACCCCAGGACTTATTCTTTGTAAGCCTAGTACTTATTCTATCGTTCTCTTTTTGCCGAACCGCTAGGTTACAGGGACGTAAACACACCAGCATCAGTTGTCAAGCGATGGTGGGGGGGACAAACACAGACACACAAACACACACACATATACATATATATACATATATACGACGGGCTTCTTTCAGTTTTCGTCTACCAAATCCACTCACAAGGCTTTGGTCGGCCCGAGGCTATAGTAGAAAACACTTACCAACCATGTGGTTGGTAAGCAAGCTACTTACCACACAGCCAAACGACATTCTAGGGTAAGTATGAGAGTCTGGATATGACCAATTTAAACATAAAATAGGTAGAATATTTTGGTCAGATATGGCTAGCTTAAATACTAAAGGGTTATAAAAAATTTTTTTCTTATTAATTCATCACCAAGATGGTGGCTAGCCAAAATAAACTTTAAAGCAACAACAACATGGAAAAGAAAACAAAATACAAACTTCATTTGGGGATACATGTGCGCACATAAATGTAATGAATTCTAAGTTTCATTAAAACTTTGCAGACTTGTGTTACTCTAAATGCCTAATTAAAACACTAATGATAATTCTTATGACATGGCCTTTATTATTTTTACTGTATGTAGCAAAATCATTTTCACAATGTGTTTGATGCTCCATAAGATGTTATTAGTTATTTAGATTTTTCAATTACAGGCACTCGTAAAATTTATTCAAAATTAATGAACATCAAATCTATTAAAATTTACATGAAGAATAAATGTCAGAGAAGAAGAGAAGCTAATGAAATAGAGTTGTTCTTGTTGATGGTGGTGGTAAATGTATTTATGTTTATATATGTTTTGCTTTTATTTCTAAATATTTCTCACCAATAAAGGAAGCCAATTTCCATTCTAGAAACAAGGCTCTTCCAATTCTAATTCTTCCAAACTTCCAATTTCTCTTTCCAATTCTAAAGTGGAATTTAAACATGATAACTGCAATTTTTGTATATATATATTTATGTGAGTATGTATGCATGCATGTGTGTATATATGTATATTTGTTCTGGTTTCATTTTTCAAACTTCTTATCAGTAAAGTAAATGCCAGTTTCTAACCCAGAAATATGGTGTATTTATTGGTATTTAGACATCAACTAGTCATGAGTGTATGTATGTTAGGTCACTCTCAAGCACTACTGGTAACATGTAATCCAGTACAATCTGCTGCATGGTCATGACTTCAGCAACTAAACCAGTAACCCCACGAAGCAACCTTGGTGGGGAGAGTGATTTATTGGACACCATGTGGGATGAAAAACAAAACTTGTCAAAGAGTGGAGGAACTTAAGAGAGTCAGCGGCCATCCAATGATATGTACGTATGTATGTCATTGTTCAGTTTTATTTCAAGATTTCTTGCCAATAGAGAAAGAGCTGGTTTCTAACCTAGATCCAAGACTCTTTCATTGGAATTTCAACAACATCAACAGGGTATCTTTGTATGTATGCATATGTGCAGATTTGTTTGTTGTGTTTTATGTATGTATTCTCATGCATATAGTTGCATATCTAGACATGCTCATATATACTTAAATGATAAACTTCTGGAAAGTTTTACAGATCTTTACAGTTCTAGTGATGGATTGGATCAGTAGTCTTCAAATCAGCTAACTCCACAAATTCAGCATCGGTTGTCACATTTTACTGCTTTTCCTACATCTTTTGTGCATCAGTTATTTGGTTGTATGTATGTATGTATGTATGTATTCTGGGAAGATATGCACCAAGATATAGAAATACTTGGGTTGGTGTCCGAGGGCACAGTATACCCTCCAGCCTTCATCAGGTGTCTTGGGGGGAAATTTTAAACCTCATTCTTAAGGCATTTTTCAATGTTATTATTATTATTATTATTATTCAGGTTACTGCCTGGAATCGAACTTGGAATCTTGGGGTTAGTAGCCTGCACTCTTAACCACTACTAACCCCAAGATTCCAAGTTTGATTCCAGGTAGTGACTTGAATAATAATAACAACAACAACAACAACAACAACAACAACAACAACAACAATAACAACAACATCGAAAAATACCTTATGAATGAGAACCCAGGTTCAAAATTTCCCCAAGACACCTGATGAAGGCTGGAAGGTATATCAGCCGAAATGCGTTAACAACAAACAAGATGAGGACAAATATCTGTCAAACGTAAATAATGTAAATATTGAAAGCTAACTCATATATAAAACATACTCTTCTGGATATCTTGCATTTTGCTTGTCTTTGGGTTTCTTGATGTTGCTAGTGAGAGTTGTTGTGGTGTTGTGCAAGTCTCACTCAGCCTAAAACCCTTGCATAGACATTGCTGACGCTTTTACACTTGTCAGCAATAGTCATGCTCATCTAACGAGTAGATAGCCATTGTGTATGTATGTATGTATGTGCATAAATGTAAATGTGTGCAAACATGGATATCATTGCATCTGTGATTTATGTACATATTTTCTCATTTATGTACGTCGTCGTCGTTTAACGTCCGCTTTCCATGCTAGCATGGGTTGGACGATTTGACTGAGGACTGGTGAAACCAGATGGCTACACCAGGCTCCAATCTGATTTGGCAGAGTTTCTACAGCTGGATGCCCTTCCTAACGCCAACCACTCAGAGAGTGTAGTAGGTGCTTTTACGTGTCACCCGCACGAAGGCCAGTCAGGCGGTACTGGCAACGGCCACGCTCATCTCGCTCGAGAAACCTCATGTGTCACCCGCACAAGAGCCAGCCCAGGGGCACCGGCAACGATCCCGCTCGAAAATCCTACAACAACCCCACACAAGAGCCAGCCCAGGGGCACTGGCAATGATCTCGCTTGGAAAACCTCATGTGTCACCCACACAAGAGCCAGCCCAGGGGCACTGGCAACGATCTCGCTCGAAAAACCTCATGTGTCACCCGCACAAGAGCCAGCCCATATGCAAATAAAGGATTGTATATGCATATGTGAAATATTATATGATTATAATGTGTACTTATTACAATCTAAACTACATATTTTCATAGTCCCATCATTAGATTGTAATTTTAATTTTCTAATTAGCAGCCATATCCTTTCTGGATGTGGCAGCTAGTTACAACGTATCCAAGTAACACAGTAATGACGAATGTTAATTTTAAGCTTTATTTTGTGCAGTGCAATCTGTAAATTTTTAATTAGTTTGCCTTATATATTTTCTTTTTTGCTTAGCTTTCAGAATATGTTAACATCTGTTAAGTAACTGATTTTTAGCTATTGCATACACACTATTCAACTCTTATGTTTCAACTCTACAGTTTAATGAGATTTTGACAAGATCATTCCACCAGTATTCTTTCTTTTTATGTATGAGAATACCTATCTCATCATTGTAACTTCTTATATTTTTGTCCTCCAGGTGTCCATTCTACAGATTGTATTGTACAGTATTTTGGCCACCTCATCATGCTCTTAGAACATGATGTCATTTTTGAACAGCTGTTTATAATGTGGGTGAAATCTTATGTGTTAGTTCCATAAAATCTGAATGGATTATTGCATAAGGTGTTTTATTTGCATCCCATTCCTTTTATGTTCCTCAAGTACTTCGTTATAATTTCCTGTTCAATGATTGCAAATGACTACCTTTCAAAATAAAGTTAGTATAATGGTTGTTGGTTCAAACTAGACAACTTAGATTATCTGTTTTACAGTCACTTTCAGCTTTTGTGACAAAACATCAATGCATAACTTTCTGCTGATAGACTGAAAGCATTTTTGTCAGATGATTATTTTATAGCAGAAATGAATACCTATCCTGATGAGCATCTGTGGCCATCAATCAGTTAATATCTTTTGAGGTGCTCCTTTCCAGCTCTCATGATTTTATTTACTTCATATATGCATACTTGATCCATTGGTATAGTTCATTATTGAGTTTAGTAATTTTCAAAGACAGGGGTATCAAACTGCTGGATCACAGAGAGGGTCATAGCCCAACTAATTAGGGAGACAGTCTGCTTAGATGAGATGCAGTTCGGTTTTGTGCCGGGTAGAAGCACCACTGATGCTATATTCCTGGTACGGCAACTGCAGGAGAAATACCTAGCCAAAGATAAACCCCTATACTTAGCTTTTGTGGACTTGGAGAAAGCCTTTGACAGGGTCCCTCGATCCCTTATCTGGTAGGCAATGCAGAAACTGGGGATTGACGAATGGTTAATAAGGGCTGTACAGGCCCTATATAGCGATGCCATTAGTAGGATTAGAGAGACAGAGAGTGGTGGTGGTGGTGGTGGTGGTGATAGTGAGTCCATAGGGAAAAGAGAGAGAGAGAGAGAGTGATGGTGGTGGTGGTGATAGTGAGTACATAGTGAAAAGTAATTATTTTTAATTGAACTAAGATTTTTATATCACCCATCACTTAAAGCATGTGCATCCCAAACTTGCCATTCACTTTAGAAAGAAACCAGTTTCCTGTTTGCCTGTCATATGCAATGACTATCAATAAATCACAAGGGCAGACATTTGATAAAGTGGGGCTGTTCTTACCTGAACCTGTATTCAGCCATGGTCAGCTATATGTTGCATTCTCAAGGGCTCGCAAATTATCTGAGGTGAAAGTTAAAGTTATCAACACTGACAAACAAGGGAAAAGAAGAGGGAGAACTTACACAAAGTACATAGTGTGCATGTCTTGCAAACAACTCACACAAGCAAGTGCTACCAGTTGAGAACTCTGCATACCGGAAGCCAGCAAGTGTATGGGGTCATCAGGAGAGAATGTGCACCGTTTCGGGGCCTACCTCGCGACGGCATCAATGCGCACCAGCCCCACCTCACTGATATGAGGCCCCGCTTGCTAGATCAACTGGTTATTAAAAACAAAGCTCAATATTTCTCTAGCCATCGCTCATCGTCTCTTTTTAACCAAATCGAGTGGCTAGCCTTCTCCACTGTAGTTTGGATATCAGTCATGGTGGTATTTCCCTTATGATGAGTCAGGCCTAACGATAACAGCAGTTGTCCCACACTGTGTCCTACAAACCCTCTACATCCAACTTCGATTGGAAAATGCTCCGTGTCTTCACATTTCTCGAGGAAGTATTGGATTGAAAGGTGTACGCAAATTGAAATGTGTATGGGCTCTGACCCATTGCTTTGGCTTATAAGTTAACAACGATATGGTTTTCAGAGTAAGCCATGTTGCATTAAATTTTTACCCTGTGAAATTGTGACCCCTATATTTTACATATAAAATAATTTTTTTTATTATAAAACTTTTGTTTTCTAGATATGAAATTATGACCATGTAAATTTTAAGATGTCATTTTTTATGTTCAAGGGGGAAATGGAAAAATAAGAGTGCTGTGTATTATGTCTATAAAATTGTGCATCAAGTATATAATGTATATATATAAAGTGCATTAAGTAATCATCGTATTCCAATTTCTTTCATTTTCCAATGAATAGCAGATGAACTACTTATGTTTTGATACAGATAAAACACAGGCTATGCTTTCAGGTTTTTTGGATAAAGTTTTCAGGAATAACCCAATAAATAGGTTTACTATTAATTCTGTGAAATATTCATGGGTCCTACTAGTTCTGAATAATTCTATCACAGCTTCAAAGATATCACCATTAACACTACATACATTTAGTATAACACAAGGACAGTAGTTCTTATCCTTTCACACTGCATTCTAGTTAAACTCCTTTTCCCTCGCTCAATATTTTTTTTCCAGAATGAATCTATATCTTCTTGAGAAGTAATTTATTAATTGTCTTCTCACATCTTCTGTTAACTACTGATTGGTTTCAACTGAATTTTCTTGTTAATTATCTTTCTTTTATCATCTCTTTTCTGACAGAGTTTCTCACTGGCAGCTTTTAACTTCTACTTTAAGATGATCAATTTAGATTCAAATTTTCTTTGTTTGCAATGTTATACTTTTCACTTTTTGTGGATGAGAAATGTAGTTAGTTATTTCTATGTATGTATGTATGCATGTGTGTGTATGTATGTATGTATGTATGAGTATGCATATGTATGCATGCATGCATCCATGCTATTGTATATGTTAGTTTATATGTTTTGACTTATTCATGCATACATGTACATATGTCTATATATCTATACATGTGTATGTATATATACACATATTACATATGTATGTGTGTGCATATATATATATATATATATATATATATATATATATATATATATATATATATATATATATATATATTAGCTGAATTACTTGGCACTGCCCGGGTTACTGCTGTTCTTATTCAGATTAGTAAACAATAAATATGAAGATATTTTTTTTTCTCATAATTACTTCAAAATATCTATATCTTATTTTAAAATATCCAAATTGTAATGTTAATAGAACTTAGAACTGAAAATCTGTCAATCTTGAAGCACCTCAGGGTAAAGAATATTTATTGTGTAATTTTTTTGTTGGTGTCCAAATGAATAAATTGTTGCTGCTTCCAACTTATGAGCAACCAACATAGAGCTGGCCATGGGAGGAGCATGTAGTAGAGAGATGAAGACCAACTACCTTGAAGGATTGACCCTGAGATTTGTTGACTGAAATACCAAAACTTAGTTTGACTGGAAACTGAAGCCTCTTAAATTCAAATAGAGCATCTGTAGGTATGAGAGGAAATTTTGGAATAAGGACACTTTCTTCTTTGTGACTACCTGTTATGATTGTTGCTTGGAGGGCATGGGGGTTCATGGAAGTAACAATTAAACGAGTTCCATTACACAGGCGAAGTGGGTCAAGATTCCTAAGCAACATAATGGAAGCATCCAGCTTTAGTGTCAAGTTATGCAGTGGCATCCCAGTGGGTTTAAGTGTGTTCAGAAATTCAACAGAGTAGTGATCTTCATTGACTGTTGTGTGAATTGATGGAAAAGTCATTTCTAATGTATCTGTTAACTTTTGAAGAAGTTCATGATTGAATTTATCAACCATTTCATTAGTTGGAGCCATTATAGCTCTTTCACATGGCCAGTTTACATCAGTGTACATCAGTTTACATTCACTCTCACATACACTGACACACACATACATTCTCACATACACTCTCATATACTAAGACAAACACACACAGACATATATTTACGCAATGAACGTGCAAACACATACTCACTCATATACAAAATGTGTCATCGTCATCATTGTTGTGGTATAAAATGTCCTTTACTATAGTTGACATAGAAAGATTATTTTAGATAAAATGTTATATTGTTTTAATCCAAATGAAAATAAAAATTACATGTTGACACTTGTGGGGCCTAATACTACTACTTCGTAAAATTTGATTTGATTTGGGGGAGCTGTTTGAGAATGCATAGGCAGCAGACAGACAGATAGACAAAGAATTTTGTGTGTGTGTGTGTGTGCGTGTGTGTGTATGTATGTATGTATGTATGTAGGTATGTATGTATGTATACATATATGTTATATATGTGTGTGTGTGTTTGTATCGATATATGTACGCGTGTGTATGTGTCATAAATTTCTTTTATGGATATTTGTGAATGGTCAAAATAAATGTGTTTTAAGTGTACATGTACTTTCATGCATATGTGTGAGTGTGTGTTTGTATGTGTGCGTGTGTGTGTGTGTGTGTGTGTGTGTGAGAGAGAGAGAGAGAGAGAGAGAGAGAGAGAGAGAGAGTGTGTGTGTGTTTATCTGTATTTGTGTGTGCATGTGTATGTGTATTTGTGTCTATATAAGATTTCCAATTTCATTTAATCAACAACAGACCACACACACAAGCACACACAAATATTTTTTAAGGTTTCACTTTAAACTAATAAAACTTCAATCAATTTTCCCCGCCAAAGGTGCTAAATCTCAATCTATAGTTTTTACATTAGCAAACATGAACAGAATGACAGCTGTTGTTATTTAGCATTTATATAAAACATTGTAAAAGTGATGAAAAGGCTGAATGGATGAAGTTGTAGATAACTACACAACGAATTCATCATTTAAAGGAAGGCCTATGCTTGTAATTTCCTCACAAGGAAACTTCATTATTTATTGCTTCTGTTTATCTAGTCATTAAGTAATAAATAAAAAGTTTCAATAAAATACATGCAATACGAAGGTTGGCTGAAACGTTCATAGGCTGACCAAGTTACTCTCATGGAACATGACCAAATAAGGTTTATTTTTCAACATAGTCCCTCTTGCGGTCCACACTTCTTTCATTGGTGTTGCAGTGCTTGGATCCGATTGGTGAAGAAGCTTTTCTCCTGTTGGTCAACAAACTCATCAACAGCAGATATGACATCATCATCACTGCGATTCTGGTTCCCAGCCAAGAGTATTTTCATGTTGGGTAACAGTTGATAATTAGATGGAGCCAAATCAGAATAAGGATGGTAATCAACCAGTTCTAAGTCACAATCACACACAGCAGCCATAGAAAACAAGGATTTGGGTGCTAGAGCATTGTCCCGATGAAAAAGACCCCATTTATCAGATTTCCTGGACGTTTGGTCTTAATAGCCCTTCGTGACTTCCTCAACAAGTTGGCATAGTACTCTCCGCTGATGGTGGGGCCATTTTGAAAAGGCACTACTAGTTACTTTTGAAATGTTTTTTGAATGGCAAGACGTCAGTTTAGCTGGAAAGAATCAATGCAGTTATTATGAAGAAGAGTTGAAATTAATGCATGCAAGATTTTACAGCTCTAACAACACTCCTTGATAGTTAGCCAATGAACTTTTCAGTTCACCCTCGTAGACTGGCTTCTGTTTTGCTGGAGAAATATAAGTAATGGTTATAAAGCAAGTGGTTTGTTGGCATCACTAATTGTAATGGTTGTATGTAAGTTGTAGTTGGTAATTGGTATTAAGTTTGGTTGCAGCTGCATTTCAAGTAGAACTACAAACTGCATAGTTGGTAATTTCAGGATTCTTGAAATAAATTGACAGAGGAAATACTTCATAATTATCACAGCCTTTATGTAACCAATACAAAGTTTATCAGAACTTCTAAGCATTGGAAATAGATTACTGGTTAGTTTATTAGAGAATCTCCTGTCATTGTAGTTGTAGCAGGCTTACAACTAAGTCATGTGTGAGGAAAATGATAGTGAATTAAGGCTTGTACAAGGTTTGTCATTGATGGCAAAAGGCAGTTGGGAGAGGTGTTACCTCTATGACATAGTTGAGAGTAGAAGGGATGTTGTGTTTTAAGTCACTGTAATCAAGAAGACTGGCCCACCTACATAAAAAAGTACCAATGATGGTAACACATAAAAAGCACTGGTGTTCGTGTCATGTAAAAAACACCCAGTATACCCTGTAAAGTAACTGGTGTTAGGAAGGACATCCATCTGTAGAAACCAAGCCAAAACAGACATGGATCCTGATGCAGCCCCTAGCTTTGCCAGCACCTATCAAACAGTCCAGTACATGCCAGCATGGAAAAACAGGCATTAAATGATGATGATGATGATGATGATGATGATGATGATGATGAAGTTCACACTAGTTCAATATAACAATGGAAATGAATGGGTTTATCTTAATTGAAAACAGTTTCATCTACAATGACGGTATATTTAATAGATAATACTCATAAATTCTGAGTGCAAATTCAGAGAACAATGGAAAATAATACAGAGACACATTCGGACTGAGATTTCAATTCCTGGTTGTAAATAGTGTCTATGTGCTACATCTGTGTCCATTTACTATTTAATGCCTCGGAAACTGGAAGTTAATATATATATACTGAATTCTTTAAACAGAAAAAAAAAAAATAATAACACGAAAGTAATAAATAAATTATGTATTTCTTCAGTAGCATGTTTCTAAGTAACACTGGGTGTTATCAACAACAATAGGAGACCAGGACTCAGGTCATGCATCTATGGCTTGTTGATATCCATAACATTAGCATTAGAATCTTAGCAGATAATAGTTTTAAAGTCAAGCTCTCAAATTTTCTCTTCAGTTTGAGAGAGAAAGGAAGAGAGAGTGAGAGATAGAGAGAAAGGGAGGGAGAGTATGTAGTGGATCACTTAGTGGGAAGTCTGAGAAAAAAATGATACATCGTAGAAGGTGCAGTTCATTTTGTTATTCCTTAAACAAACATCCACTCTTAAATTTTAAGAAGTCTCCTTAGTTGTGTATTATCCCAAACATAATGACAATCTGTATCATAAATTATAGCTCTACATTCCTTTTTTAAGAATACAAGTTCAACCACACTTTAATCCAGATGAGATGTGACATATCCTGTCACTGCAATGATAACAGCTACAGATCTGAAAGTGAATCTGTGGAAATTAAATGTACAAAAACTTCATCAAGTAATCCATAGATATCTTCTCTCATATTTGTTTTAACAATAGTCATGCTTAAATTCCTAATTAATTTCCATAACAGAATATAATTTTGCTTTCTGATTTCGTTAGATGCTTCTTCCACAAGTATTTATTGAAATTCTTACACCTTTTGTTTCAGCGTGTCCACCATTACTAATAAACAAAACTAATAAAGTTGACAGTATATCTTCGAAGTTTCATTCTCAGGTAAAACTCCATGTATTTTAAACATTTTCTCATTATGCTGTATGTAAGACAAAGATTGTTCAGGCAGACTTGCCTCCCTTAGCTAAAGACCTCAAAATTATGTAACCCAACCTCGTTTTCGAAGTTATTTTTGTTGTAAAAAAAGAGTAGTTGGGCAAAAAACATGCTTTATTTGGTAGCTGAAAGATTACTGAATCTTTTGATATCTCATACATCAAAATCGGCAACTCAGTTTTCAAACCATAAAGGAACATACACACACACACACACACACACAAACTCTGTTGTAGTATGTAAGGTATACATATATGTATTTTGTGTCTATTTTCTGTAGATTTTGTTTAAAATTAAAAGGGAAAGAAGCTGAAATAATTATTATCTATTATTTTAAAATATACAACGAAAAATTTATTGCAAGGAAAAACATGAAATAAATTTAAAGAAAGCATTGTAATTAATGTTTTTTAAATTAAAAAAATTGTAATACTAATGGCTTATTAATGGACAATTATTGTTCTTTTAAAGCATTTCTGAAATATTTAACTCTCATATTATTATTGTTGTTGTTGTTGTCATTATTGCTGTTGATGATGATGATGATGATGTGATACTGGGAAGAAAATTGAACACCTGCGTGGTTGATTATAATCAATATTAGAAATGTTTTTTTTTTACCCAGAATCCTTTTTAATTCTATTATGTCTATGAAGACTGAATTTCATTTATAATTGTTTAAAGCCCTCTAAAGCTTCCATCTTGCTCACACACACACACTCTCTCTCTCTCTCTCTCACTCACACATACACACACACACAAAACGCATACACATGCATGCATGCATACATATATGTGGCCGAACCAATGAGTATCTGGACTGTTGCCATATTAACGAAGCTAAAGCACACAGAGTGAAGCCACTAGGCACAGATTGACCTTGTACTCTGCTGTGCAAGCACACTAAGTCTTAATGTTCTAGCTCACTTCTGCTGTTTACAGCAGTGCTTGGAAGGAAGGTGTATAGCATGTGATCATCACATCATATCCAGTACTCAAGATACACTTTCAGCTTCATACCTATTATTATTGGAGCAACAGGATATATACCAACTCATCTGGAGCAAAGGATGGCTCTTGGGGGGGTCTTGGAGAGAGAATGCGAATCCTTAATTCATATGCTACAAATGATCATGATATCTGAGACTATAAAAATCTGAAAGACCCTCTTGAGACTTAAACGATGATGGTTAAAAGAAAATACTTTCCTTTACAACCTTGTTGCCAAGTAGGTGGTTGATCAAAATTTACTCGAAAATTAAAAAGAGAAAGCAAAGAACATACATAAAAAAGTTATGCATGGGTATGTTTCCCATAAACTAGGAAAGGCTGACAGTATCAACATGAAGTGTAGCATCTTTTGAACTTGTGATTGTTACATTATGCCACATCTCAAAAGCTATGCTTTTGCAATTCAAGAGCAGGAAATAACTACAAGAAGTGAAACCATTAAAATCCCAGGATGCAAATGCAAGTATACATTACGTCACTCTTCTGTGGAGGACATAACACATGTAATCAGCAGTTGCCCAAAATTGTCATTGAGATACTACCTTCCACAGTGACACGATGTTATTGCCAAACAATTATACAATACTACCCACAGAAAACACAGCCCTGAAATAAACATAAACAACACCTCTGTTATGGTATACTTACGTATCAGTACAAGGAATACTGGTCGAATATTTCCCTCAAAACTAAATTTCTACTAAGTGCCAACATAACAGACCTGACATTGTCATTTGGGACAGAAAAGAAAAGTTATGTATAGTCATAGAGTTTATTTGCCTTGCAGATGTGAACATCTCTTCTGAAATCAGTAAGAAACGGAATATCTATGAACAACTGCATTGAAGCCAGAAATTCCTCTACTCTCATTTTCAATTTGCACTAATAATCATTAATCACTAATAATAACAATATTATGTTAGCAGTGTATCTAAATGAATTTGAACAGTGGAGCAGTGAAAGTGTGTGTGATTTTTTTAAAGTTCAATATCTAACAATATAATAGAGTTTTTGTTTCTCCATATAATGGAGTTTTCAATTCTTTGTTTGAAATCACTTCCTTTATTCTAGAAAGAATGCCAATAAAGAACAAAACATACATACATACATACATACATTAGAGAAAAAGAGAACAACTACGCTGAGCTACTGAGAAATTTGCAGATACTCCACCCAGACTACAAGTTCAGATTCATACCCGTGATTGTTGGGGCATTGGGATATGTAACAAACTGCCTCAACAAAAACCTGGAAAAATTAGGGTTCTCAAAACCTGAAAGAAAAAGGCTGATAAGAAGACTACAGATTCAAGCCATCAATGGAACTGTAAAGATATGTAAAACTTTCTAAAAATTTAGCACATAAATACATATGCATGCATCTAGACATGAAAATATATACATAAAAACGCATCCATAAAACAAACATACAAATCTGCGCATAAATACATATGCATACACCTAGACATGAAAATATATACATAAAAACGCATCCATAAAACAAACATACAAATCTGCGCATACACTAACACCAAATACTGCACACACACACACATATGCACAAATACCTAGATGATGTTGATAAAAGTTCCAATGAAAGAGCCTTGAATCTATGTTAGAGTTCGGCTCTTTCTCTATTGACAAGAAATACAGAAATGAAACTGATTGATAACATACATAGATACATACATACATACATACATACATAACCAACCACACAAACAACCAGCTTATTAGAGTTGGCAACAGGAAGGGTATCAGAAAATCTTCCCCAATAAATTCCGTATAACCCGTGCAAACATGGATGGAAAGTGTACATAAAAATGATGATGATGATGATGATGCTACAGCATTAATGAAAAGAGGCCTGCAAAATAAAATATAAATTATTTCTGGCGTATAACTGATTAGATTATATTAAATATGGCTTCAAAAGCAAAGATTCTGCTATGAACAACACTTTACATTGCATTATTGAAAAATATCGATTTTTTTTTTGTGAAGTAGTGCAAGGCCACACATTTTGTAGCAATGTCAAAGGGAATCGACTTTCTTTTATGACTTCTAATTATTTTATCAATGCTAGAATGATGAAAGATAAAGATGTCACCACAGGGATTTGAAAGTAGCACTTCAAGGATTGAAACTTATATAATGTGAATTATTTAAATCAGCATACTATTATTTCTACCACTACAGCATTTCTTTCCTATGTATATATGTGTGTGTGTGCATACATGAAAATATGAGACTTCCCTTCAAAGATGGTAACAGAGTGTGCAAATGTGGCCAATGACAGTACCGCCTGATTGGCACTCGTGCCAGTGGAACGTTAAAAGCACATCTGAGTGTGATTGTTGCCAGGGTCACGGATTGGCTCCCGTGCTGGTGACACATGAAAAGCACCATTCAAGCATGATCGTTGCCAGCGTCGCCTTACCAGCACATGTGCCCATGGCATGTGAAAAACAACATTTGAGCATGGTCATTGCCAGTGCCACCAGACAGGCTCCCATGCAGGTAGCATGTAAAAACACCTTATGAGCATGAGCATGGTCTTTGCCAGAACCGTCTGATTGGCTCTCATGCTGGTGGCACGTAAAAAGCACCCACTACACTCTCGGAGTGGTTGGCATTCGGAGGGGCATCCAGCTGTAGAAACTTTACCAGACCAGATTGAGCCTGGTGCAGCATCTGGCTCACCAGTCTTCAGTCAAACTGTCCAACCCATACCAGCATGGAAAGCAGACGTTAAATGATGATGCTGATGATATAGAGGGTGGGGCAGAGAGGACACGCTTTTGAAAAATTCACAAAATCATTCATTTTAGCTGCAAACAAATTTTATTAACATCAATGTGTTCATATTGAATTAGCATTTGTCAAAATAAAGTGTAGAAGACAACATCCATTATGTGGTGTCCACTTTCATTGATGCATTTCTGAAGGCATTCTTGGAAGTTGGCCTCCATTCTCTCCAGCTTTGCTCTGTCAACTTGGGTGACTTCCACACAAATAGCTTCCTTCAAATCACCCAATGTATCAGGCTTGTGCGCATATACATGTGCCTTGAGATTTCCCCACAAGAAATAATCACACGTGGACAAATCAGGGGTCCGAATGGGCCAAGGAATGTCAGCAAATCTGGAAATGAGGTGGTTACCAAAGAGAGGGCATAGAATGTCCATGACTCTCTGGCTGTGTGGGCCATAGCCCCATCCTGTTGAAACCACACACATCAAATAGGCATATGTTTTCGTTGTAATTCAGGCACAAAGAAGTTGTTTATCATCTTGATGTAATACTTAGAGTTCATAGTAAGAGCATTTCCATCATTGTCTTCAAAAAAGTAAGGACCAATGATGGCAGATTTTCCAACAGCACACCAGACTGTCACTTTTGGGCTGTGCAGTTCTATTGGATTTTCAAGAGCCCAATAACGACAGTTCTGTTGATTTACTATGCCAGTGACATGAAAATGAGCTTCATCACATCTTTAACAAAATGAGGTTGTCATTTGCCTCAAAAATTGTTTCCATCTAAAATGTGAAGTTAAGCCACTGTGCATAGTCCCATGGTTTCAACTGTTGCCAATGACCAATTTGTACGGGTGGAAGTGCAGGTCTTCATGCAAAATACGCCTTATCAATCGATTACTGATGCCAAGTTCAGTGGAATGCCTCCAAGCAGAGCAATTCCAACTCCATATCAAAGCTTGTCCAACGTGTTCCACATTTTCCAGGGTTTGTATCATTCATGGTGTCCCCACTGGTCTCCTATTCATTAGTGTACCGTGTATACGATGTGCATTCTCCCAACGTTAAGTTTTCGGTGAATGTTGAAGTGGCGCTGAAACTCATGCTGAACTGCTGTGACAGACTCATTATTCTTCACATAACTGTCATAGGCAAATATGCAATGCTCTATCATCCACAGGGCCATGGCTTCACCTGAAAAGAAAAAAATGCTAGGAGACTATGAACCGAAAGGTACCTGTTGGACATATGTCCCTCCCACTGGGGCTGAGTAATAGCCATTTCAAAAATGTCTGTTCTTTCTGCCCCACCCTGTATATATATATATATATATATATATATATATATATATATATATATATATATATATATATATATATTAGAAAAAATAATAAGGTCCTCAGATATCTCACAAGGCTTTGGTCGGCCCGAGGCTATAGTTGAAGACACTTGCCCAAGATGCCACGCAGTGGGACTGAACCCAGAACCATGTGGTTGGTAAGCAAGCTACTTACCACACAGCCACTCCTGCGCCTATATATATATTGATATAAATATATACGTGTGTATGTATTTATACACATTTACATACATATATATATATATATATATATATATACATACACACACACATACACAAACACACACACATATACTTTTGGTGATATAGATACATATAATTCTAAAATACTAGAGTGTGGCCAATGGCATGTTTTTGAGCAACATAGACAAATACAGGTATATCAAATACCATACAATTTTAAAATTATCTCAACCTCTAGAGGAAGTGTCATAATTACCAGATGACAATTAAAACCTGCTTCATTCAATAAGGGGAGATAATTTCAATAAACAAGAATTCTGCATAGTCAACATACCAATAAAGCAAAAGAATAGGCTCATTGTCTGGAGGTAAGCAGACAGACATCATACATATTTCTTATTTCTTTATTGCCTACAAGGGGCTAAACATAGAGGAGACAAACAAGGACAGGCAAACGGATTAAGTCGATTACATCGACCCCAGTGTGTAACTGGTACTTAATTTATCCACCCCGAAAGGATGAAGGGCAAAGTTGACCTCGGCGCAATTTGAACTCAGAACGTAGCGGCAGACGAAATACCACTAAGCATTTCGCCCGGTGTGCTAACGTTTCTGCCAGCTCGCCACCATCATAGTTTCTACATTATACATGTTTCTACTTCAGTAAGCATCATCAACATGACAATTGTCCAACCTTAATGCCATTAACCAAGGGAAGTTTGATAGATAGATAGACATAATAGTTAATAGATTGGATCCTTTGTATATGCACACAAATCAGCAAGGATTAAAATAGGGATGCATACATTTATTTTCAGTATGCTTCTGTACGCAAGAAAGTAAAAGGCATTCAGCATGGGATTTGTCTCTGAAAAATTTTTTCTTTATCAACTTTGTATGGAAAACCACATGAAGCCAAGTTGGAAATGATGCCAGCTGATAAACAGACATGGTGGTTTGGGGTGATCTCAAGGCTTACTGCCTCCATTGTTTGGAGTTAAGTTGCCTGAACCCAATATAATGCATGGTATTTCTAAGCTCCAATTGTGAGCTTGTGTCAACTCACAGATGTTCTGACTTCTAAATTCCTATCTAAAAGATAAGTACAGGGCAAACTATTTATTAATAAATGAATGACAGGACATCATTTAACATCTATTTTCCAGCCTGATTTGGCTTGGTTTCTATGACTGAATGCCCTTCCTAATGCCAACCACTGTACAGAGTATGCTGGGTGCTTTTTACGTGGTACCAGCACAGGTGCTTTTTATGTGGACCAGCACAAAGGCTCTTAGAACAAATGTTACATAAAGACATACATTGGCTACAGTAGTTTCCATTATTGAAAACTGTTTTCATAGTTAGTTCTTTACAGTGGGAAAAACTGTAAGCAAATGAATGTTATTACATAACTCCTTGTTTGTCATTACTTAAGATTATATATATACATACACACACAGAGACATATACACACACACATATATATATATATATATATATATATATATATATATATATATATATATATATATATATATATATATATATATATACACACATACATATACATACGTAAATTTGTGTGTGTGTGAGTGTCTGTGAACAAAGATAAAAAGAGAGGATGGGGAGAGAGGGTGGTAGAACAGGTAGTAATTCGGATTTAGAATGGTTTGGAAGCCCTTAAGGATCTTTGGAAAGCGACAGAATGGGCAAGCTAAGAAAATTTACAATAAGAAATCTGCTGAATCAGGATTCCAAATTGCTGCTCAACAACAACAACAATCAAAAACCAAAACATCAACAGCAACAAAATGAGAGAGAAATATATTGATCCAACATCTCTTTGACTTCTGGAGATATCTATATATGAATGTTCGTCCACAGTAAATTTCTGACATCGAAACCGTCAAATGTAATTTCCTTTTAAACCGTTATTGACATCTAATTATAGAAGAGAGAAATTGATATAATAGGATGTTTTTATTTCGTGTAAGATGAAATTTACACGAAATGCTGATAAGATGGTAATAATGATGAAGATGAGAACGACGACGATGATGTTGATGATGATGACAATGATGGCGGCGGCTGTGGCGACGTGGACGTTTACGACGACAATGACGATAATAAAAATGACAACTTTGACAAAAACGACGATGAACATGATGCATATAATGGTAATGACAGCTATTTCAACTCTTTACCATTTATCCGAAAACTTACAGACGTTGAAATATTTTCGAACCGTATTTTACAATTATATAAATTATCGAAATTCTTTCATTTATATTTACGGTGAACATGAAATAAAATCTAATACAAACACAGGATATTTTAATCGAAACTGTAAACATAAAAGTTATTTTTCTGAACAGATTCTATAATTATATATTACCGATCGTATCAATGTCAAATCGTTCAGTTTACTGTTGTTTTTGCTTGTTTGTTGTTTTTGTTGGTTGTCTTTATTTCAAAATATGCAACTTAATCGATTCGTACATTCATACACATACTTCTTACACAGTCCAGCTGAAAGAAGTCGACAGTTTAGTGTCGTAAAAAAAAAAAAACTGAAAATTAATTGCAATGGATACTGGAAGTGACGACAGCGAAATCCCATAATTTCTTCATATTTATATAACACGAAAATGATACATAGAACGTACAAATAGCTTTTTCACGTATTGTGGCTTATTGGTTAAGGTATTCGGCTCACGATCATATAGTAGTGGGTTCGATTCTTGGCAGCGCATTATGTCCGTGAGCAAGACATTTTATTTCACGTTGCTCCAGTCCATTCAGCAGGCTAAAATGAGTTGTACTTGTAATTCGAAAGGTCAGCCCTGTCATATTCTCTGTCACGCCGAATCTCCCTGAGAACTATGTGTTTGTGGAGTGCTCGGCCACTTGCATGTTAATTTCACGAGCTGGCTGTTCCGTTGATCGGATCAACTGGAACACTCGTCATCGTAACCGACGGAGTACCAGTTATTAGTTAGTTATGCTCATACAGACACGATATAAAGCAACTCTTGTTCAGCAGTCACCTGAATTTCTCATTGGCGAGTTTTCATCGTCCTTCGATAATCTTTGTATTGATGTTCTCATCATTAGTTAAACAAAATTTAAAGAATGGTTCACAAATTCACAACTATATATGTGGCCTAAACTAATATAAGAAGCCTACCCATCGGATATCAAACGCGTCCATGTAGTTTTTCACTGCTGTTCGTTGTTGTATAAACTATATTGCAGCTGTATACTTCAACTGCTATTTCAGAAATGGGTTCTTTCTGATTTGGCGGACACCACTTGTTTTCTTAACGAAACACTTTCAAACTTCAGACACTGGTAGAATGTGTCATATAAAACATCTTTTACTCTTAGTGTTATTGAGAAAAAAATTTATATTCGAAGTTATTTCGTGTTAAAAGTTGTCGTATTTCGGTAATTTCAACCAATCACTGACGTCTATTGAGATGAAAACAATTACTGCTGTAGATTGTCAATAAAACGTTGTGCGGTGTAATGAGATCTTTTCCCGTGAATAAAATTAGTGCCGTTGTTTGTCAACAACTATCGGCGGTACTGTTATTTATGATATCGTTCGTGCGTTTGTACTGGTTTTAGCTTTAGGGTTTTAGGATTAGGGTTCGGGTTTTAGAGTTAGGGTTAGGGTTTTAGGGTTAGGGTTATGAGTATTTTTGCCAAATTTAGTGAAAAATTTGTGGCGGTGTACTGAACAGATTTTCACCAAATTTGGCAAAAATGCTCATAACCCTAACCCTAACTCTAAAACTTGAACCTTAACCCTAAAACCAGTACAAACGCACGAACGATGTCATAAATAACAGTACCGCCGATAGTTGTTGTTGACAAACAACGGCACTAATTTTATTCAAGGGAAAAGATCCCATTACACCGCACAACGTTTTGTTGACAATCCACAGCAGTAATTGTTTTCACCTCAATAGACGTCAGTGACTGGTTGAAATTACCGAAATACGACAACTTTTAACATGAAATAACTTCGAATATAAAATTTTTTCTCTGTTCTATAAGACAAAATATACAAGTATACGAAGTTTTAAAGTGTTTCGGTAGAAAACACACTAAATAAAACATAGATAACAAATGACGCCCGCCAAATCAGAAATGTTTATGCTATCCCTAGAAAATATTATATAAATAAATGCTTGTGTTTATGAAATCTAGGGATTTCACTGTCGTTACTTCCGACGCAATTACCTTCACTCTTTTTACGACAATAAACAGCATATTCACTGCAAAAAGGTAAAACGTGCTGTTGTAATTATTTAGAATGATTGTAATCTATCAAACATTTCGTTTGATTTGCTGCTCTGAGCTTTAAGTTCTAGAAAACGCGAGATCGTATAAATTCATTAATGTCTTCACTTTTGGATTCCTATAGAAACAGTGAAATATGTACAGAGCGTAATATTGATTCATAGATAGGGTAGCGAGCTGGCAGAGTTGTTATCACACCGGGCAAAATGCTTACCGGCATTAATCGATTTAGATGCACAGACATGCACACGCATATTTATATATATATATATATATATATATATATATATATATATATATATATATATGTAATGGTTAAGATGGAACCCTCGTCGGAGTGCTCCTATATATACACAATTGAAGCAGTATTAAATTGTAATAGCTTTCTATGCGTCATCCTTGGCGTATATAGACTACTAACAGGCAAGATACTACAGTTTCTGTCCAAATAAAAATCTTATAGATGTGTTGTGTTAAAAAATACAATATATCTAAGAGAAAGAGGGAAAATCATCTTGGCAGTATCTAGCGTGGACGCCTTCTTAGGCTTTGTCTATATACCTATGTTTGTCGGTTTTGTCCAAATACATGTTACTGGCCATTCTGGGTTGTTTTCCTTTGCTCATTTTTCTTTGAATTATAAATTATCTAGGTCATAAATGTGTTCAACTCTTTTTGTATACGTCTAAGTCTCTTAGCTCCTGGAAGTTAGTACGATTGTAGTGCTGATGACGCTTTTGTAGCAGAAATATGTGATCATGATTGTCCCCCTTATCTTCAGGCAATGACCCTACTCATTTCCATAATGACATGTCGACTTTGGAGACTTCTTGATTATTGAGATATTTCCCCTTCTCGTAAGGTGCTAGTCTTAATTGCCACTTGGTAATTATGATACATCCAGACGGAAACAATTTTAATAAATCCAAATCACGAATTTATGTTGTACAGTATTTGATGAACATGTGTTTGTCTATGCTGCATTTCCATAGATATAAATATAGATAGATAGATAGATAGATAGATAGATAGATAGAAAAACGGGAAGAGAAAAATACATATTTTGTAGCGGCTTGGAATCTATTGGGCAAATCACAAACTGAAGGCTTTAGTAGTAGTAGTAGTAGTAGTAACTTGGATCCAAGTGATTTTTAATCGACCAGATCTCTGATCAGTGGCGCTCCAACACTGACATTCTATCTAGAATAGTGTTATTCAATATTATGTAATATTACTTTCTTTTCTTTGTAAGACAACAATGTGTGGATTGAATTAGAATTAGGTTGTTGTTTCTCGCAGGTTGAGTGACCACATAGAAACTTCCCTCATCGGTTCGCGCTTCAGGTTTATTTGAAGACTTATTTGATGAAGAAAATTCCTATACACAAAGAGCAGAAGAAAACAAACTAGGAGTCCCCACCAAAACTAGTGATGTGATTACCACGTTTGAAACATTAATTACATAATATACTTCAAACAACATTCAAAGAGAAAAAAATATATAACATAAGTCACGTATTACAGAAAGTATAGATGCACACACAAACAACGTTTATTTTCAAACCAATATGCTTTTGGTTTAGCAGATTACATATTTATATGACTTAGAACGTTTTTCTTCTTATACAAACATTTAAGTTTCCGGTGAGCTTCTGATAAATTCTGTTATTTCTCACATGTTATATTTAATCCTATTAACGAAACCCAGTTTCTGTTATCTACTAAAATGAAGAAAGAAAAAAAATTGAGCGAAAGAAAGAACTAATTTGTAAATCATGTAACGTTATGTTTTCTTTGTTCGCTATAAAACCTTTAACACAGTAACTTTAAATCAAACGAAAAGAACACGTTTCCCCGAGTTCAAATATAAAGTATTTAAGCCATAATTTTTTTTTCGTAAAGAACATAAATATATATTTTTGATCTGTTATTCAATGCTTGCTTTCATTAGAGATTAAAATATTAAGACAACAACGAAGCTTTTCTTTTATTTGGTTTTATTTTATTTTCGTAAATAAAAATCAATTTTGAGACTTAGTTTGGAAGTATGTGAGTATATGCGTGTGCGTGTATGTATCTATATCTGTATGTATGTACATATACGTACGTGTGTGTATGCATGAAAATGAAAATGTATATGCATATATAAACAGATGTATGTATATATATATATATATATAAACATACACACCCGCGCACACATATACAAACAGATGCAAGTATAGCTAAGATGTTTGCTCTATCCAGCAATTTTAGAAAACAAAATTATTTTCTGTATAAGCGATGTATGTAGACTAAGCATCTATCTATCTATCTATCTATCTATCTTATATAATCATCTATAATTGTGATCTTAGACGGAGGCGCGACTGTGTGGTAATGTTTGTTGCGCAACCACATGGTTCCGGCTTCAGTCACGTAGGACCTAGGGCAAGTGTCTATTATAGCCTACTAAAGGCGGCGAGCTAGCAGAAACGACCATCTTTGGAAGTAGACTTTTGCCACCATGGGTAACATCAGGAAATATGGCATACAATAATCATGATGTAACTTATTTCAGATTTCTTGGTGCTGATACAAAATGATGAAATCAATATTAATTTTCAAAAAATATTAAAATATATTTCTCATTTGTATAACTAAATCCCAAAACTACACGATCATACACTCTCCCACTCTGTATGTTTCATACTTTGTTATTATGTGCGTGCGCCTGTATATGTGCATATAGTTTTGTTTATGCCTTGCCTGCCACCAAACCTAGTATGTGAACTCATCCTGCACCTTTTATGTTAACTCCCTTTGTATCTCCGTTTTACTCTCTCTTACCTTATCTCTATACGATGTAAAGCAAGCAACCAACCAAACATTTATATTTGTTATTATTATGTAGGGATTATTTATTGCCTCAGTCAGACGGGCGACCTTACATGCTCTCTAGATCTGCGTATTTAGCGAATGAAATTAAGGTGGAATGTGTTTTATGAAAAGCAGAATTTCTACATTGAAAACTAATTAGCTGTTTATGTTATTTCTCCCATTTAAGAAAAAAAAAATGCTGAATTTGTAAAGAAATTATGTTGTTTTTCATTTATAAAGAAATAGAATGGCTTTTTCATGCACGAATGTGTCCAAGATTTCAAACCAGAACGAACATGATTTCACAGGCGTTAAACAGAAAAATTGAAAATAACCCAAAAAACATTTTATTACAATGAGCACACATTTTTAAAGGAGGGAATGACATTTTTGTTTGGAGTAACAATGGAGAGATCTTTCGTAGCAACAATGATACAACAGCATCAAGAAAAATTATATTCACGTACAAGTTTAAGCTGAGTGAGAATATTTGCGACAATGGAAGCAGTTTCGCCTGGTTATGGGGAAGTACTACCTTACACAGAACGGTTCAGTGTTAGCGACAGGAAGTACAGCCGGTTGTACAAAATTGGCCTCAAAAAATTCCGCCGACACTTGTGAGCATGAAAGGGAATATTAAATCAATGATTAAGACGATAATTTTATATATATATATATATATATATATATATATATATATATATATATATATATATATATATATATATATATATTTACTCTTTTACTTGTTTCAGTCATTTGATTGCGGCCATGCTGGAGCACCGCCTTTAGTTGAGCAAATCGACCCCAGGACTTATTCTTTGTAAGCCTAGTACTTATTCTATCGGTCTCTTTTGCCGAACCGCTAAGTTACAGGGACGTAAACACACCAACATCGGTTGTCAAGCGATGTTTGGGGGACAAACATAGACACAAAAAACACACGCATATATATACATATATATGACGGGCTTCTTTCAGTTTCTGTCTACCAAATCCACTCACAAGGCTTTGGTCGGCCCGAGGCTATAGTAGAAGACACTTGCCCAAAGTGCCACGCAGTGGAGCTGAACCCGGAACCATGTGGTTGGTAGGCAAGCTACTTACCACACAGCCACTCATAAATATTTGTATACAGTAATCCCTCGACTATCACGGGTGTTACGTTCCAAAACCTCCCGCGATAGGCGAAAATCCGCGAAGTAGAAACAGTACTGTATTGTATATTTATTATTATAATTTTTATAATTTGTATATATTTATTTTATTATAAATGCATAACAACACCACAGAGAAATCGACGTAAGCTTAAATAATTGTAGTGGATCTTGCATGCATAAAGTGGATTCGATCCACCATAGCCAAATTTAAATTAACACTGCAACAGAACTTATCCCATGGTGGAACAATGGTTTTTCTCTGACAGCAGTCTTATATTTTCCAGATGCCTTTAGCTAGGCCGAAATAATGTCTTCACCACTTGACCCTTCCTAACCTTTTCTACTCCACTAAAAGCTAGAATAGAGATAACAAGACCACTAACTAAATCTATTGTTCTCAATAATATATCTATCCTTCTAGATAGT
Organism: Octopus bimaculoides; assembly: GCF_046866305.1. NCBI lineage: Eukaryota > Metazoa > Mollusca > Cephalopoda > Octopoda > Octopodidae > Octopus > Octopus bimaculoides. The sequence goes on from NC_142931.1 coordinate 116,846,115, forward strand.
TATAAAAACAAGAGACCCCCCCAAGCAAATGAAAAGTAGTCACTTGGCGACAACAGAGCGAAGCAGCTCGTGACAACTCAATTAGTTTATCATCATAACCCTTTACTGTCAGCACTTGTGAGACAACGTTCCACGACCCTACAACTCATACTAGCTCTGATTCTATTCTTTTACAACACCACTATCTCTCTCTGTGTGGATTACTACTAAACAATGAAGAGGACACAAACAAGCTTTACTTCGCATGTTTATGGAGCTATTATAACCTGTCCGTCGTGGTAAGGTATTGTAACATAACGGTAAATAAATATTTTCTTAAAAACTATGAAGTCACTTGGAATTGTTCCAGAAGATATAGAAACCCTTGTTTGGGATCGAGTTGGATGGCGAACAAAGGTGTGGAGTGAAGTGAAGTGAAAACATTTGAAGAGGCCAGGATAACGCAAGTAAGACTCAAAAGAGATCTAACGAAGAATGTATCGATCGAGAAGGTGAATGACAATGACCTTTTTGTTTGCATAGTCTGTGACAGACAATGCCTGTCTTTTGCTGGTTTCAAATCTCATCTGCGAATGCATGGAAAACGAACCTCCACCCACTATTCTGCCTCAAAAGATATTTTAAGATCCACAAAGAGCAGAACTTATCTGCAGGTCTTGGTGGCCCAAATCAGAGGTGCAATCTATGTTAGTGTTTTTTTAGAACATTGTCTGGTTTAAAAAGCCACATCAGATGCCATGATGATGCAGAGATGTTGGTACAGGAGGTGGTCAAACTCTTCATAAGGAGTAGACAACCACCATATATATATATATATATATATATATATACATATATATATATATATATATATATATATATATATATATATATATATATATATATATATATATATATATATATATATATATATATATATATATATATATATATATATATATATATATATATATATATATATTTGTTTTGCAAGATTTTTTTCTAAAAAAAATTTTAGAAATTTTATTTGCCACCAGTGGTCTAGCGAGAATAAAAATCAGTCAATAGACTATATATTATTCATTTAAGTATATATATATATATATATATATATATATATATATATATATATATATATATATATACTTAAATGAATAATATATAGTCTATTGACTGATTTTTATTCTCGCTAGACCACTGGTGGCAAATAAAATTTCTAAAATTTTTTTTGCTGCCCTATAATTTATTAATAATCATAAAATATTTTTGGGCTAATTTCTGAAAGAAAATCGGCATTTTTATATTTGCTGCCGATAAGGTAAACCGCACATGCGCGGTAAATTTTGAAAAATTAAGCAGATAAGCATAAGCCATGTTTCCTTTGACTCGTGTTTATGTGCTCTCCTGGTTATTCCGCTGAAGATAGTGACCTTGTGAGATATATTTTTATCTTGCTAAAATAACCTGAAACCATGGTACGGATAATAGATTGGTAAATGTTTTTATTTTTCATACCCTTTCGAAATTATCCCTATTTTTTGTGGTATAGAGTTTTTTGCTGCTCTTTCTAGCGGGTCAGATGTCCTACTATAGGCATCTCTGTATTTTAAATGAATAATATATAGTCTATTGACTGATTTTTATTCTCGCTAGACCACTGGTGGCAAATAAAATTTCTAAAATTTTTTTTGCTGCCCTATAATTTATTAATATATATATATATATATATATATGATCTTTTTCAATCTGATCGACAGATTTTTTTAGATTAATTTTTTTAATTAACCACTTTGAAACTTCGGATACTGGTAGAATGTGTCACATAGAACAGGGTTTACTCTTAACGTTTTTGACAAAATTTCGTATTTTAGAAGTTATTTCGTGTTAAAGTTGTCGTATTTGGGTAATTCTAACCAATCAATGACGCGAATTCAGCTGAAGAAAATTACTGCTGCTGATTGCGAACAACAACTTCCGGGTCCACTCCCCCAACAAAACCCTTCTTTAATAACCAGATATGTTTTTATAGGAATATAGGTTTGCTGTATCAGGGTTGATTTGAGGCTAAATTAACAATAAAATTATTACTGATACAGACTAACAACAGAACCTGTATGTTTTGCGTTCTTGTTCCATTTTTGGTATTCCTTTATATATATATATATATATATATATATATATATATATATATATATATATATATATATATATATATATATATATATAAATTAGAAATGATCTTGTAGGGAAGTGGTTATACACCATTAGGTGTATTCAGCTTCCGTACATTAAATTTTTTGAAGAAACAACGGAACGCAGATTCTGAACAACACAACAATATTTATTTACAGTGGAATTCGGCTCACGCTTGGAGGGAATTCGGTAGCTCGTCGCCTTTGGTTACTGAGACTCCTTCTGAATGAAGTTAGTGGTTATTTGTGAAGCTCTGGTGCTGAGATGTGAGAGAGCTCTGTTGGACGTCTTGGCTCGACGGAGATCAGTGAACGAAGAGACTGAGAAAAGGCGCGAAAGCTTGGATGTCGAACTCTACGCATGCGCATGAGACTCTTCCTGTATTCCTTCCGGAACTAGTCCCTGCGCATGCGTGGATAAAACTCCGGACATTGAACATATAACAGTCGTCTGCTATAAAGGCGTCACTACAATCTAATTATAAATCTCACAGAGAGAATTAAGCAACTGTGTTACGATAAAGCAGTTGTATACTGTCAACTTAATGTGACAGTCCCAATAAGGGAAGCATACTGCCGCTATTTAGCCCTAAGAAGCTGGAGCGCTTCCTGTCGGCCTTGACACATTTCCTGTGTCCTTATACTTGCGAGGGGGAGACAAGCAACCCCACCCAGCCTAGTCTGCATTCAGGGACATGTTTCTGAGGCATTGCTCGTCATCAGCCTGAAGTAGCAACACTAGCTGGCTATATATGTATATTGAAGGAAAGAAAATGGAGAAAAATGGATGTATGAATAATTAGTTTGTATATTATGAAATGTTGAAAATTTCTTTTAAAAACATAGCAGCACAAATAAATTGATTACAAGTTGTAAAGCTCGAAAAAATAAAATAATAGAACCTACATTTATGTTTCAGTACTATCTCCGAGTTAATCAGAAATTCAAAGCATTTGGTTAAATGCTAAGAATGGTATTATATTCTAACTATATGGGGTAGGGCTTCTTCAGGGTTATTATGAGCTTATAGAGCTTAGGTTATCATTTTTCCTTTGAAGGATGCATACAGAGTATTAGTGAGTTTAAGAAGTTAAATGCTATATGTAATAAGTGTATCTAGGTGGTGAGTTATAGATATTCATATCTTTATATATATATATATATATTCTTTTATTCTTTTACTTGTTTCAGTCATTTAACTGCGGCCATGTTGGAGCACTACCATGAAGGGTTTTAGTCGAAAACATCGACCCCCAGGATTTATTACTTATGCCTAGCACTTATTCTATCGGTGTCTTTTGCCGAACCGCTAAGTTACGGGGACGGAAACACACCAACACCGGTTGTCAAGCGGTGATGGGGACAAACACGCACAAACGCGCGCGCGCGCACGCACACACGACGGGCTTCTTTCAGTTTCTGTCTACCAAATCCACTCACAAGTAGTTGGTCAACACGAGGCTGTAGTAGAAGACATTTGCCCAAAGTGGAGGAGGAAAAAGAATAGAGGAAGGATAAGGAGGAGGAGGAAGAAGAAGAAGAAGAAGAAGAAGAAGAAGAAGAAGAAGAAGAAGAAGAAGAAGAAGAAGAAGAAGAAGATGAAGATGATGATGATGAAAATGGGAGGTTTCCTCGATCTGAAGATGCCCTTCCTTAAATGACCAACCAATTAATGTTATGTATGTATGTATGTATTTATGTATGTATGTACAACGGGTTTCTTTCAGATTCCGTCTACCAAATCCACTCACAAGGCTTTTGTCGGCTATAGGAGACATACACAGTGCCGCACATTGGAAGTGAATCCAAGACCATATGATTGGGAAGCAAGCTTCTCAACCACGTAGCTACACCAGCACCAATATGTGTGTATATATATATATATATATATATATATATATATATGTATGTATATATATATATACATGGTGTCCACAAGGTCTGGGTACATGGAGTAAATAAAATCAGAACATAAACGATTAAATATAAGAAATAATTTCTTAAAGTATGTGTTAATCCCCATGTACCAAGACTTTGTGGACACCCTGTATATATTTTACTTAACGTGATTCTGCTTTTAGAGAAACCAATGATGGCTATTTTAACTTTATTTAGCTTTACCGACGCAAAAATATTTTAGGAGACGAATGGATGGTTCCAACATTTTCAATAAACATTTCAGCACGATCCAATTTGCAAAGATTTATCACTTCAGACAGACATTCAACTCTATTTAGATATTCAGTTTGACTGTAAATACACCAACTTTATCTAAGCAAGCTTAAACGAAGTTTGTGTTCCCAGATGTACAATTATCCATATACACTTATTTCACGGATATTTTTCTCGCCAGGAAATTTGCATTCTGTTCTCTCTCTCACTCTCTCTCCCTCCCTCATTCTCCCCTTCTCTCTCCTGTTCTTAATTCATAATCAAAGTATGGATTGGGATTCTAAATAGTCAGAAAGTGAACCACTTTCTTTTATCCTTTAACGGTTTTCCCCCATGTTTAACAATCTTTGAACTGGCAAAAATCAATAATATTCACAATGTTATTCGGTGACCTTATATGATTCTGTATTGATTTGAATTGTTATTTTTTTAATTCACACTTTAATCCTCTCCAATAATATACCATGACGAATAATAGAAACAATTATTGTTGTTGTTGGTTTGTCCTAAACATATTGACAATAGATCAGCTGAATAAACGTATTCATGTTCTCTAGACAGGTTAAACCTAAATTACTTCCAGCCTGACACGTTGGTACAATAGTCCGTTAATGGACATTGTCAATAGACATCCACCGTGGCTACCTTAGTTGCACAAGCATCAAAGAAGTTCAATTATTTGTTGTTATTGTTGTTGCTGTTGTTGTCTTGACTAACCTACAAGTGACAGGACCAGTTTTTATTGAATGTTTCTCTGGTCATTAAAAAGTCCAAGATCTTCCGCTGACATATCTACTGCAGCTTGTGACACAGAAAGACAAAGCATATCTTTTTCTCCCACATATACATATAAAAACATACCGTACACACGTACGTACGTAAATATATACATAAGCGCACACAGGCTCTCTCTCTCTCTTTTTCACACACACACACAAACAATCACGCATGCACATATATACTCCATTATTTAAACCTGCCGTAACAGCATAAATGCATTATCAATAAGTGTATTACACGTCTATCTATTATTTTTCAAATGTTCTCTGAAAGTATTATTATATATCATGTCAATTCTGAAGACATGCAGTTCAATTAATCCTAAATAAGTAATCGAAATCGAAGCTATGAGATTTCTAGTCGATTAACAGCTTGAAAATAATCTTAAGCTCTAGTAGTAACATATCTAAAATAAAAGCAAGGATGAATTGATAACAAATAACCTGCTTATTTCTCTTAGAAAAATAGCGAATATCGATGATTAAGTAGTTTAGTTATAGAAATGTCAATAGGTCCTTCAATTAATAAACTTAATTATTTTTCTATTTACCGATATCAGTTATCAAGAGAGAAAGCACTAAATTATAGAAATTGTTATATATTAGAAACTGCATCACTTCAGTGTCAACATCTTGAAATAAACATTTTCTGAATAATTAACGATGAACAAAAATAATTCCGTTGTAACATATTGCGCAATAGCGTAGCTTTGGGGTAAAGACAATTAGATCCAGTCGATCATTTTATGCGAGCCGCACTTTTGGGTCTGTTGTACAGGAGGCGGGGAGCAAAGGGAAACGGGGCAAAAGAGGTAGCAAACACATGGTCTGCTCCGGGCGACATACACTTTGGATCTATTTTAAAACGGGGGCGCCAGTATTTTCTTAACGAAACACTAACGATACACTTTGAAACTTGGGACACTGGTAGAATGTGTCATATAAAACATCTTTTACTCTTAGTCTTCTTAACAAAAAAAAGGAACTCGCAAGTTATTCCATGTTAAAGTTGTCGTATTTCTGTAATTTCAACCAATCACTGACGTCTATTCAGCTCAATAGAGTTACTGCTGGGCGGTCATAAAAATGTTATTCCCTGTGACATATTTCATCCGGTGTAATCGTAATTTATACGCATATATTGTTTATATAATAAATTACGCTGTGCGTATCTATGTGTGTAACAATTTTAAAGTTCGGATTCTAGAGTTAGGGTTAGTTTTAGGGTTAGGGTTAGGGTTACGGTTAACAGTCTAGTTAGGGTTAGAGTTAGGGTTAGGGGATTAATACGATATACACCGTTACAGCGCTAACTGTTTTCAACTGAATAGACGTCAGTGATTAGTAGAAATTATCGAAATAAGACAATTTTTTACATGAAATAAATTCGAATACAAAAATATTTTTCTGTTCTATAACACAAAATAGATAAGTATACGAAGTTTGAAAGTCTTTCGGTACCAAAAACACTACATAAAACATAAATGAAAACTGGCGCCCCCGTTTTAAAATAGATCCTACACTTTACCTATGTCACTGTCATTTGGTCATCGTTCCTTTTTCAGACTTCTCTGTAAGCCTGTGCTTCTCAGACTTTTAGCTATTGCCATTAAAAAAAAAAAAAAACTAATGCTTCTCCTTGTTACCTACCATTCAACAACATTAAATACATCACATAGTGTTGCTGACAGGTTGAGCATAAAATTAAAATAAAAAACTTACACGTAAGTAACTTTTTCAATGTAATCATCGGCAGCCGTCAATCAGATGCAAACGCCCCTCACCTCGTATCCAATGATCGGCTTGCTAAGACTCTCCAATTACCTCTATGTTGTGCTACATACATACAATCAAACACGCTCTAGTTTCCTGTCTATTCTTTGATGTCATCTGTACACAAACGTTTTTGATGGCCTCTTGCTCTCTGCCCTTTCTCAATTCTTGTCAGTGTGGTCTTGGTTAATGACTCGTGGCACGTTGTATGTCTAAACTATGATAACTTTGTGGACATGATTCTCCACAATAAGTATCCTCAATATAATAGGGACTGTCAAAATAACACTTCCATCACGAAATCTAAATATTTGTTATTTGACGGTTATCACACAGAAGTGAAAATATTTTTCGAAAACTAGAACAATTAAAAGCTGCATCTATCACCTATTCTTACCTATTCTCAAAGGTTATTTTATACCCTGTGCCATTAAAATGCAACTTGAACAAAGTAATTTCATCACTGTTCAAAACGACGTTTTGAACATTAATTTTGGTTTCAAATTTTGACATAACTCCAGCAATTACTGGAGAGGGGATAAGTCAATTACGTCGACTCTAACTGGTACTTATTTTATGCCAAGATTTCGCTGGTGACAAATCATACCATGGTCGACTTTGTCAAAGGCTTTTGCAAAGTCGATGTATATCACGTCCATATTTGAATTGTTGAGCGGCTGCTTTAGCACCCAGTCGTAATGCTGTAAGAGTTGTGTCAAGCAGCTTTTACCTGGTCGAAAACCATGCTTGGTATCAGTCAGTAATTCATTCTCTCCAAGGGAAGCAATTCATTTCCTTTGGACTATTCTAGAGATTTGCTAACGTGCATGTGCCGTAGGGTGGGGTGAAGACACTTATGAACGTTTCATTCAGTGTTTCACTCATCCTCATTGAGTTTCCCGTAAGAGAGTCACCCATTTGGAGGATTGGCCCTACCCTGCAATGCACAGAGACAATCTTCTTGGCGTAGGGTCTGATTTTATATTTCTTATGACCCAGGCTTCTCTGTCTGATCTTTCCTTCTCATGGGAATGCTTCAGTCGGTTCTCAATCTCCAGCATTGCTGTTTCCGGGCAGGTTTCATATTTATTCGAATATACTGTATCATAATATTGCATTACATGCAAAGAATTATAAATTTCTCCAACAAAATCATTAAAAAATATCTTTCAAACGAGTGTATGATGAAACATTTTGTCCACAAAATAACCTGGTAAAATACGGTGAGACTTACACGCCGGTAAATATGGTATGTATGTGTGAGTGTAGAGAGAGAGAAAGAGAGGGAGAAAGAGACGGGGAGAGAGAGAGAGAGAGAGAGAGGGAAAAAGAGAGTGAGAGACAGAAGGCATATACAGGCAGACAGACAAATAGTTGAGTTCGTATAAGGCTAATGCTGATGCAAAGTTTATGGGAAAGTGGGACCTAAACAGAAATTTTATGCATGTGTGTGTGTATGTGTGTGTAAATTTCTGTGTATTAATGTATGCACGTGTGCATGATATTGCAATAGGAGATATAACAAATTAAAAAATATTGTAGAATATATATATATATATAATATAACAATTACAGCGTGGAAGGTGTTTATAAATGACTTATAAACACCTTCCACGCTGCAATTGTTTTTGTTTCAGCATACGATCTCAGATCAAGTCACTTGCTATGCAAGTACATCTCCGTAATATATATATAGTACATATACATAGTACATCTCCGTAGTATATATATAGTCAAGACTATTGAAAAGGTTGCAAGACGCAACGAAAATTTTAGGAAAATAAAAATAAGAAATAAGTGGAAATTTTAACGGTGAGTGTGTTAAATTTTAAGGCACAATAAGAAAATGACTCTCCTCAGACACAACAGAATATGCTTCAACACACGAAATCATAAAAAATCTTGCAAACCAAATCAAAAAACGAAATATATATATATATATATATATATATATATATATATATATAGAGAGAGAGAGAGAGAGAGAGAGGGGGGGGAGGGAGATTTAAGACAATAGCACTTACTCATCCAAACACTCACAAACTTACACACACACACCACATCTCTCTCTGTCTCTCAGATGCACGCACGCACACACACACACACATACACACTCACACACAAACACACACGAATTACTTTTGACACTTGTTTATCGTTCATTTATATTTTCCTTTTACTTTGTGCGCTTCTTTTGCACTGTCGTTTAATTATTTATGTATTTAATTCTTATACTGTTCTTTTTATTCTTCAACTGTTTTTACTTTTATTGGTTAGTTTCTTTTGGTACACTTTCGCTGCAGCTTTCTATCGTGGTTTTGACATCCTGATACAAAACATTATGAAGCGACGTTATCGACGCTAAATTATAGTTGCGTACAAATGTTCGCTACACGAACGGCCTTTTTGAATTTTTCTTTTGTATTTTATCTCCAACTGATTGTCTATTTTCACTAACTGCATTTCTCTGTTCTGTCTTTCTGTTTCTGTTTCAGTAGCGGATGATTAACACACACACACACACTTATGCACATACACATACAGCCGGACAGACACACACACACACACATAAAAAAAAAATTTATATATATATAAATGTGTACCTTACAATATAAAATAGTGTATGTTTAAACACAAGAGAAAACCGCCTTCAACAGGCAGTTTTTTTACACGCTACAAGTAGTCAAAACGACCAAAACCACATTTTCAGAGTAATCTTCAAAAGGGATGAAAAATATAAATTTTTACCTTGTTATTTTATTCCGGTCAGACCTCGGTTTCTAAATTTTTTTAGCAAATAAAATAATTTGCTAGGCGAAATTTTTCATTAGTGACCGCGCCATAACATTATATATATATATATATATATTTTTTCATCAGTAACCGCGCCAGCACGGAATTTTGTCAGTGAACAGGTCGCGGTCTCAAAGCGACGAAAATATTTTGAGATATTAAATTTAAATGTCGAAGTGAATCTAACGGTTTTTGTGTGTTATTTTAAATGGCTTATAAACACCTTCCACGCTGCAATTGTTTTCGTTCCAGTACACGATCTCAGATCAGGACACTTGCTATGCAAGTACATCTCCGTAATATATATATATATAT